>NW_010187490.1:0-46224 GCF_000695765.1 Mesitornis unicolor | reverse complement strand
CGGTCCCTCAGCCGCGGCTGCAGCGCCGAGCCCCTCGTCCCAGCACCGCTCCGCCGCCGCGTTTGCGGGATGCTGCTGGTAGGACTTCACCACCTTATCGGTGAACCCTCCCCTTTAAGGTTTGTTTTTTTTCCTCCCCGTTTCTGTCCTCTTTCTGCCCCGGGAGCCCCCGCTTGTGCCCCAGCGCCCGGGCGCTGTCGCGAAGCGGGTGTGTGCCAGGCAGGCAGCGGCTCCGACTTCGCTAGTGTCGTACTTTGTTTTAGGGCGGAAAAAAAAGAAAAAAATGGGTTATCAAAAAAGTAGATGAAAAACTCAACGGTGAGATATGTGGGGTGAGATTTGCTGTGTGCGGCTTGGGTCGTGTTTTTATTTCAGTAGCGCAGAGACAATAGCTATGGAGTGTTTTTTAATTACTTGCAGATAAAACTTTTTAGCATTTAAACCTTCACAGTTAAAGGCTAGTGCAGGTTTTTGAAAAACAGTGGTTGAGTCTCTAAGCATTTTTGTTCTGGATGTATTTAACACTTGAGTGGTAAGGTGCCCAGCTTTCCTTTGCAAGCTTAGCTTGGTGCTAGGGATGAGCAGGATCTTGGTGGTGTTGCCCAGGCTGCTCTGTACACCATCCTGCTGGGCACCTACGTGAGCCAGGTTTTGGGTTGTGAAGCTTGTAGTGTCCCTTGAACTTTTCCTCCCCACCAAGGGATCTGGCCAGCATCTATTTACAATCTTTAATTAAAGCACTTAAACAGTGTCATTGCTCTTGTGGCTTGACTGAGCTGCAGGAGATGAGCTCAAAGGGGAGGCAAGGTCCCCAGCATAAATACAGCGATCTCCCTGGCCTGGTGGTTTGGCTGCGAGCAGATACCAAGCAATGTTCAGTGACACAAACGTGGCAGCGTGTCTCCAGCTGGGCATCCTGCAGTCAGGCTGCGTTGGCAGTCCAATCCAGCACCGTCTTATGACGGGCTTCCAGCCTTGGTGTACCAGGTTCATGGTTGTTCGCACTGGTTGAGTTATAGCTGTGTAAAATGGGCAGAGACAAGAGCAATTTGAGGATGAATTCCTCCTGGGGTGGCTGGTGGCGAGTGATTTATATGCCAGTGACCCTGGCAAAGCACTACTGGCTTGGCCATAACCTGTTTTCTATAAAAATAGCGCTTGGGTAGACTTTGTCAGCACTCTTGGACCCTTGGTAAGGGATCAGAGAGAAAAACTTTGTGATTCTGTTCAGCCTACTTTGAAAATTGCTGATTCTTAGCTATTTTAGGAATGGCATTTTGGATTGCTTCTTGTCAGGAATGTTTTTTCCTCATAGCAAAATGCATACCTGGAAGAGAAGAGCTGCCCAGGTCAACTTTCTAGCACCACTGAAAGTCTCTGTGAGTACTTAGAGTAATGTCTAGAATTGAAAACTTGTTAATATTTGAAGGAGGGAACTTTTTAAAACACCGAGAGTTTTTATGTTCTATTTCAACCATTGGAAATGTCATGAAGCAGAAATGTGCAGCAGTGTATCATGTATGTGTGCCATATGGATGTATGGGGGGGTCCCATGGCTGTGTGTAATCCTGATGTGAGGAGAGCAATACCTGTTCCTTGCAGACTGACTTTCTGCGTCAGCAGATAATGAGCCCCTTTTAGTTTAAAAGAGCTGTATAACACGTATGAAAAATTACTTCAGTCTTGTGTTTCTGTGATGAGGGCTGCGGGTCCATCGCGCTGTCCCTGATTTAGCGTGGCCCCGGACAGAAAACCTGTCGATTTTTCTGCTGTTGAAGGTGGGCACCTCAGTGTGTTACTGCAGTCCTGCCAGTGAGGCAAGGTGAGGTGCACATCCTGTGCCCACCTGAGGACATGCCGTGCTCTGCGGCGCCTGCGAGAAAAGCTGGGTGTTCCCAGGTGCCAGTGATACTTGGCAGGCAGTGGTACACGCGTGACGTGCTGCCGGTGTCATCGATGGCCAGTGGGTTACCTCATCCCGCAGCCCCCTGTGGGAGTTTGGAGTTTAGTGATCGGATGCACAGTTTGAGAGGGAATTTGAATGCCATGTCGGATGCTGACCAGCTGCTTGTGTGAGTGATCCCACAGAAATCCATGCAGACCCCTATTTTTTAAAATTTTTAAGTAGGTTGTCAGGGAGGTGAGGCAGAGCTGCGCAGGAGCGCCCTGCATGCCTGTTTCGTTGTGGATGACTACTTTGGAAACACCAAGGAAAAACGTTTAGGTTTCCACAATGTTTATAAATACAATATGGTGCAAACTGTCAAGCAAGCTGTTCAAAATCACGTAACGCCTGTGCTGCCTTCCCTGTTCGGCTCGAACGCCTTCACCACATACTCGGTGTTCATCCGCTGTTTCAAGCTCCCGGCACGCAGCTATGGCCCATCTGCCGCAGTTTTTCCGGCATACTTAGTGTCCTCCTAGAGCTGGGCTGGGGATGCAGTGGTGTGGGCAGTGTCAGTGCCATTGCTCTGCTTGCACCCTGAGCAGCTCATTGGAGCCCTGGGGCTTGTTCTGCTCTGTGCTGCTTGTGGCCAGGTCAGCGAGAGCCTAGGTTGTCCAAAGTGTCCCAACGCTTATGCCAAAGCTGCATGTAGAGGCAGAAACGGCATCTTCTAGTTCAGTTGGTCCTCAGCTGCAGTGTGAGCTTGCTGGAAGTTTTGGGGAGTCATTCATCTCATCTTCCAACAGGAAGGGATGGTAGTTTTTATTAAATTTAGTTGGCATAGTTTTGGCATGTACGAAACTGGTGCATTAAAGCACCTTAGAAGTCCCCTGAAAATGAAGCTATAAGCCTTTCCTGGGAGGTGCTCTGAGAGCCGATGCTAGTGATGGGTGGGTGAATGGAGCCAGGGGAGCAGGGGTGTACCTTGGCCCCACAACACGGTTTTGAGCCTCCCAGCTGCATGGTGGCTTTCCACTCTCTGTCCCGTGATAGGGCTGGATGGAGCCCGTTTGCCGAACATTTTGCTCTGAAGTGTGCCAGGGTCTTTTGCCTTGATATGTATAAAAAGACGACAATATGTTTATTAAACTCAGACTGTGCTTTTTCTGCTGCAATTTATGTTCCAAAAGGCTGGTAATAAACAGTTTATTAAAAAGAAATCCTGATTTATTTCTGTGAATGGTTACATTTCAAGCTGGTATCAGACAGTTTTGTAGGAGACCACCTTTTATGCCTCCCATGGCAGTTTAAAAGATTGCTAGAAAAATAATCCAGAATCTAAGTAGGTTTGGATAAAGGCAAGCCAGGACTGTACGTCAGGGTATGTGGTGCTTTCATGCAGCAAAGCAGCAGTTTTTACCACAGAACATCTGGGTGCTGGCTTCAGTTACAGCACAGATTTTAGTGGGATAACAAGTCTTGTTTGGCTTCACATTCATTTTGAAGTCGCTAAACTTTATATGAATAATAAAACTGTAAGCCCATTACTTCACTATTTTCAAGGGGCTATTTCAGCCCTCCTTCAGGGTCTTGCGTCTTTCTAGAGCTGATTTTATTTTGTTTTACTAAGTGAGTATTTATCTGTGCATTCCCCAGCTTGCTTTTGCAGGAGGCAGATTTACTAATTGATACCGATGGACATGCTGGAGATGGCGGGTTTCCATTCAACCTCGCTGAACATGCACGTTTTCTGCATTAAGGGCAGTCTAATGAAAACTGCACGTTTCTCATTCGGTGCGTTCAAAGGGGCTGATGTTGTTAACGTGGAGGGCTCTGTAGCTGCTCTGGGCTACCAGTTCAACCCCGCATGATAGCTAAAATAACAGGGGAGGTTTTGCTTCCTTTTTCTGTTTGATTATAAAATGCAGAGAAGAAGGGTAGACCTTATTATAGGAGTGAAGAGCCTCATCCTTCATGGAAGAAAACAAGTTTGCAGGCCCTTACAAAAGAGAATTTTGTAGGTGAGACCACAGAGAAGGGACTCAAGTACTGCTCGAGCTCTGCTAAGTAACCAGTGGTGCAGTGGGCGAGCATCGCCTCAGAGAAAAGGCAGAGTACAGAAGCTGTATTCCTCACACTTATATAGTGACTGAGAATACGATATTTCTGTGACAAAAATCTTCATTAGATCAATCAGGGATTGTTTCTGCCTGAGAAAATGACTCACATAAGCTAATGCTTATGGATGGAAGGAGCTTTGAAGGTTGAGGAGATGTTATATTTAAAAACTTTAACAAGATGTCATTAGGAGAGGAAGTATTTGCCCTCTGATCGGGAAATGGGTCATGGTAATAAATCATAACTCCAGGAGAACGTGCTTAAAGCTGGAAATAAATTAAGATGGACAGAGAGAGTAAATATTAAAAAGAAATTAGTTCTTTCAGAATTAATTTTCTAATTTGCAGTATGCAAGGACACCCACTGAACTGGAGAAAGATAGATGTTAACACAGAGCTGTAACAGGAACCAGACAAAAATCTCGTGACTGCGTAGATGGCTTTGATTGCACCCTGGGGAGCACATTGGTCGCGTGGGACATGTCAGAAGCAGGCGAAGTGCTGTCTTTCAGTTCATGTGTGAGATAGCTGATACTATAACTTCACCAAAAGCGTGATGATTGTCTCAGGAAATTTTAGAGGATGGTTTTTCAGTGCTGTTTGAATGATCAGCAACACAAGCACTCTGAGTACCCAGCCCCCAGTCCACAACTGCTTTGATAAGCAAAAATGTACCCGTGTTACCAGAAGGATGCAGGCAAATCCTGCACCAAACACCTTTTGGTGGGCTGTGTCCTTCCACCTGGGCAGGACGAGTGATCGGGTAACTGTTGCATTTTCATTGTTTTTCCCAGCTTGCTCAAGAGCACACAGGGTTGTTGCGGTTTTGGCCTGAATTTGGCCCGTTGCACTGCATGCCAAATGAGACCACTCTGATTTTAGGGTAATTAAATTCAGTAGTTGCAGAGATGTTTGTTGCTTGTGTGACAGCTGAGATAAGAAGCAGCGGTACTTACTGCGAGCACCTGGAAATCTGAAAAACAAAAGGCAATAATTTATCTTTCCCACTTCATTCCCTCTCCGCGGGTCCGGATATGAGTGCCCCTCCAGCATGACCCTCGCACGCTCACAATGTGATACACCACCGAGGCCGACACTTCCGCTGTGATTTACAGGGGAAAAGCATTGTTCTTCTGATTGAGTGTATTACTTTTTATTTTATTTTTTTGAAGGAAAAGTAACTTTGAAGGGGTTGAAACTTTATTAGGGTGTGAGAAAAATGATCCTTTTAATCGTTCTCACTTCTAATTGATCAATACCAAAATAGAGCACGGCCAGACCAGCTGCCCCTGCTGCTGCAAATGCTGTTGGGGAGGAACAGTGGGCAGGGACGGGATGCAGGTTCTTCGTGTGTGTCTGCAGGGCTTGAACAGAGCATGCAACTTTTATAAAGCAACCAGAATATCGGAAAGATGTGAGCTCTTGCTACTTTGCTTAGGTGCAGCAGATTTACTGCTAATTTGTTTATATTCAAACAGTCTGAACATGTCTCAGCATTTTGAAATCCAGGAACCTGATGCAAATTAAGCAGTTTACAGATCGGGATGATGATGGTGCAAGAAAGCCACAAGTATCTTGGAGCAGCCAGCTGGTCTCTGGATGCAAAGGAAAACAGCAGTGAGCAGCGTTAACAGTTTCTAGTCCCCAGTCTTTCTCTTTGACTACTAAATCTGCATTTAATTCCCTGTGGTTTTTTTCTCCTGAATAAGAAATACTTACTTGAGTATGATTTGTAGGACTAATAGGATCTTACCCTTATTTGGGGAAGACCCTAGGGGCTCTCTCAAACTGATTTTTCAGTAATGAGTAATAATGAATAAAAATCTAATATTCCTAGGGGATATTAAAGTTACAATTTTGCAGGGAAGATTTAATGTCAGTCAATTAAAACTTTTATAATCCTGTTATAGTACAATAGTTGAAAAAAAATCATAGTAGGAAAAATAAGTAGGTTTTAAGAGCCTTTCACATCATGTGAACATGTTAATTTAACATTTGAATTAAGCAGGTATTTTAAAGCAAAGTATAAGATATCTCTTGCAAGTGTGTGGTAACAGGGTGGCGGGCTCAGGGAAAGAAGTACACTGTGTTAATTTATGGAGCATGTTCCAATTTCCACTTGTTTGTGTTCACAAAGCACATACAAGAAAGTCCAGGCAATTAGCGCTTTAACTAGAAAATGCAAAATTCATACATGCCAGTGAGATGTACTTCCAGTAGGCCAAAACACACTTCTGGCTCAGCCTTTTGCTCACCAGGTTCATGGCCGTCCCCACTCAGCACTTTGGGCTCAGCATGGTTTTGTTCAGCTGGGGACTGTGCACAGCCTGGCTTGCAGTCCTTGGCAAAATGAGTGTGCCCAGAGCATGGCAGGACCCAGGGGGCACCGTGCCTGTGGACTTAGACCCCGGCCCAGCCCCAGCCCAAACCCCTTGGGCTTATCAAAATGTTTGGACTGGTAAAGCATGAAAAATCAAATACTTTTTTGAATTTACAGCTTTTTGGTTTTTATGATGCAACATTAACGGTGATGCTGAAATGATAATTTGTCTTTTAGTAGTAACTTTCATCCAAGGGTCTAGTAGCCATTTGCAGTCACCAGCAAAAGGACACCCCAGAAGGCAGCGCTGAGTCCCACGCCACGGCTCTCACCACGTCTTCCTCTGCTGTGAAAGGAAATGCCCTTGGCACGTATTTCAGCTGGCTCTGAATGCAGACATTCCTTGGTTTTCCTTTCTTTTCCCTTCTTTTACCTGCTGCGAAGCAAGGAGGTATGGTTACCATAAGAAGGTCTGAAGGCTTTGGGGTTGTTTGGATGTCTGCTCACCCGTAACACTCTGACCTATCTGCCTGTATGTGTTCCCTCTGCTTTCGTTCTCAGTAACTAGATAAAGGACTAACCTTTCACCTGCCAGCCTGGACAAATAAACACTGTCCCAGCAGTAGAGTGGAGCCGAAACTGACCCTTCCAATGATCTGATTTCTGAAATCCCTTATCACAGCTCTGCAGTTGACCCCGGCAGGTTTGAAATGTTTGCAGCATGTCTCTGTGGAGAGTCCATTTTTTCACAGTCGGGAAGGACTTTTCAGCTTGGTCATGCAGAAGTCAACCATTTAGAAAACTCAGAAGTGTTCGGAAGCCACCTTGAGGCCTGGTAGCTCCCAAAGACACTCCTGTCCTGTGTCAGTACGATAGGCTGGTGGCTGGCAAGCCATGGTTGGACTCGCGGTGTCTTGTAACCTCTTCAGACAGCTGCATGTGTCAGCTCTGACCATGGGCTCACCTGTGGCAGCAATGAATAAGAAGTGAATTTCTGTGGCTGTGCATCACCATCTCTCTGGGCAGGTACTGTTTTGGTCTTTGGAGACAAATCCTTTCTCCGCTGCATGGCTTCTTAGCCCTGGAGACACTCAATGATGTGTGCTCGCTGCTGTTATTTGTCCCCATGACTAATAAGAGGATTAGAAAACTGGGGCAGAAGCCTCCACGTGAAGGTCTAGGCAGGATGAATCTTGCCCACCTTGCCATGCACAGGTCAGGCAGGTGGAGGAAGCAGAAGTTCAGATTTTTCTCTCGAGTTGGAGGCAGTGCATCACAGGGGTGACTGCAGGTAGCTGCGTTAAGAAATTCGGAGCAGCTAATGTCCCTCAGTAACAATTTGCACTAATTTACTGAGTTGCCCTCTCTAGGAATCTGCGTCGTTCTTAAAGCAGGATGTTAAGGAAATAAATGCTGGTAGGCAAAACATAGCCACCCACCACGAGAATTCCCTACCCACTTTCTCTTCCCTATCCATGTAGCATATAGAAGTGAGCATGTGGAAGGTGATTTTCTGACTGACAGACAGGAGAAGTGGTGAGGCTGATCATCCCCTCTGTGGTGTGGTTCACTTGTGATGGGCCATCCTGTGGTCTCAGGCGACAGCCTCCAAGGAAGTCACCAAACCTAATGCTGTCACTAAGAAATTTTGTGCACTGCTTTCTAGTGATGGTGGAGATCAGCATGGGGGATGATACCCATGTGAAGGATCTTGAAAAGTCTCACTGTCGGGTAAGGTCTGCCAACTCTAACGCTGAGCACGCTGGTAGAAATATGTAAATATCAATACCTTTAGCACTGCATTTGATATTTTCCATTTTAAAACACTTGACAAATGTTTACATTCTTTCAGCAACTCTTTTCCAGCTAGGGGAAATTGGACACAACATCTGTGAATTACCATGATACATTACAAATAATTATGAGAGAGCACCTTAAGGGTTCATTAAGGACTTGCAGAGCCCAAGATTTCCCTTGCATTCCTTTGAAGCTGAAGGCAGATAATATTAAAACTGAATACAATTTTGGACAGTAAATTCAATCAGAAAAAAAATGAATTCTGATGATATTTAAGGAATTGGAAATTTTGGGGGATCCCCTATGAGCATAACATGTATAACAGTGGTTATAATTAATATGGGCTAGACTTGTGATTCAGTAGAAGAAGACAGTTCCTTTGAAATCAGCTGAGGATTTGGTTTACATGAGTGTAATTGAAAGCAAGACTGAAGAAATATAGAAAAGAACAGAATACAATAGAAATAACTTTTTCCCCCTGTTCATATGAATTGTATTTTCTTCTTGTCCCATATCTACTTAACTATGAGTGTTCCTGGGTTGAAAAAAACTGAGAATGCAACCTTACAATTGCATCCCGTGCCAGATGCCCACTACAGTTTCTACACGAGTTCCTGTTGCTGTGCCATTACTCTCTGTGCTGGTGCAGGTGTTAGTGGTCGTGGTCGTTACTGGTTTGGCTGGAAGCACTGAGAAATGCCAGGCAGTAAAAAGGAAGAAATGGTAAAATTGCCAGTGAGAATTTCTGAGCAGCCATTGCAGGAAGACTCTGTGGAGGTAGGGAAGTTGGCATGAATGCTAATGTAATTGGGCTGGCTGTGACTTGTAATTCTGCGTATGTGTGTGTGGTGGTGGTCCTGATGCTGAAGAAAACTGTGTGTCTGATGGAAGCTGAAGGAAACTGCCCCGGTGTGCTTAACAGGGTTTTGAAGTAGTCAGCAATTTTTTCTTTTTCAATCATCAACCAAGAAGTAGCAGGGAAGAAGCATATAAGCAACGTTGTGCTCATGGCACAGCTTCCTACAAAACACGACTGCTCTGGTTGTTGCTGTAGCTGCTGAGGGCTTGGCTTTCCCCTGCTCCTGCCCTGCAAGTCATGCTGGTGACCCGCAGCCCCTTGCCTGTCACTGCCTCTTCCACAGCTCCCTGCCCACGCCAGCCCCTCGTTTTCTCTCCTCTAACAACTGCCAGGCAAGGGGTGCTCCCAAGGCCCCAGGAACAGCTCAGGCAACTTAAACTCCTGCAGTAGTTAATGCAGCTAATGACTTTGTTTTCATGTTTTAGCGCTTTCCAGAGGTCTTTTTGACCTCCAGCTGTAAGCTCCGGTGGTCTGAGGATGTGCGGGCCACAGTTCTGCTCCAATGCCACCATTCTGCTCTTCATCATAACCCTGACACTTAAGTCATCCCTGTCCCTTGCGGGTTTTGGCAAGGGTGGTGGCTCCTAATGTCATTCAGAAGTATTACAGAAAAACAGTGGGAAACTTTGTAGCAAATAGCAACGTGCTTGTGTTGGTTGTAATTTGTAATTGTTCGTATGTGTTCCTCCTTGCTAATCCCCTTGCTGAAATTTATTATGGAGGGAGAGCAACATGCACTCAGAGAGCTGTGCTGAAGGCAGAATGTCTTGGCCAAGGAAAGTAGCTATTGTTGTATGATTAAAGGAAGGGATTATATTGGGATTTCCTTGAACAAGGAAAGTCACTGCCCCAATCTTCTTGCTTGTAACAAGAGGATAATAATTATTCTCCATTATAAAACACCTTCAGATCTTGTGATGAAAGATTTGTGGTAGTGCTGTGTTGCATTCAGGGCTGGTTATCTTAAATGGCCCAGAGCTGTGCAAACTAAGATTTCTCTGCCTTATCTTACTTCTCCTACTGGTGCTCAAACCCTGCTTAGACTGTGGAAAAAATTCCCCTTCTCTGTATTGGGCTTTGAGTCAGGCATCTGAAGTCAGCTTTTCCTCTGGACGAGCTCGTACCACTCGCCCGTCCTGTGACGCTTGTCGTCTCTGTGAGCCATGTCCAACTGTGTGGGGAGTTTCTCTGGGCTCAGGATGATGAGCAGGTAGGACTGTAAGGACACAGGCCAGCCTGTGCCAGAGCAGCAAAGGGAAGTAGAGTGTGGCATCGGAGAGCGAGCCGCCAGCTGGCTGCCACTCAGCACTCCTGCACATCACTTCTTCCTGTGCCGCTCGCAGGGAGGGGTATGAGAGAACAACTGTGCATTGTAACAGAGGCCACTGGGGACGCGCTGTTTGTTTGGTTTTGACGCTCACTCACCAGTGAGTCGCATGGGTCGAGATGGCTGTGAAGGAGAGAAGCGCTGGTATGTGGTCTCTGATTCAAAAAAAGAAAAACTACTTGGCATTTCCTCGAGTGTCCCAAATGGCATCTCCTGGCTCAGCTGTTTTTTTGAAGCATCCAGCTACCGCCAGCTCCAGGATGGCAATTTCTGTGTAATCAGAGTTGAATCTGTTTCCACTAAAAGTGGAAAAATAAATAAGTCTCAGTTTAGAAGCAAAATAGTCCATGTAAAATTTGATTTTTGATACCATATCTCCCTGAGTACGTTTGCTTTTCAACATGTATAATTTGAGACAGCTCCTCATTTTACAGTGTTACCCCTTCAGAATTAACCTCTCCTCTAAGTTGTAGTTCATTCCCACTGTTGTTCATTAAAATTTGGTGAAAATATACCATTGTTTCTTCATACCTTCTTATTTTTGCATAGTTTAATTTTTTCCCCATGCTGTTGAGATTTGCTTTGCTAAAACAATACTCCCAGCAAAGGACAATCGTGGATTGAATGGGAATTGCAAGAAGCGGTTGGTTAATCCACAGATTATTGACATGGTGGACCCTAAAAGCTTCAAAGGCACCATTATAGTCCATCGTGTCCATGCATACTTAGGGAGCTGTAATCCACGGATTACAGGCATGACAGTGCGTAAATGGTCCCTAGTCCTGCCAACGGGAGCTGCCACACCAAGCTGGCCGCCGTGCTACACAGAAATATTTCTTTAAAATCCATGGAGACAGAGATACACCCTTGCGTCCTTGTCGCAGCTGCATTCCTTGTTCCCGCGTCTTCCCATAGGGAAAGGCTTTGGGCTGGTGTGGAGGGGCTGCCCAGCTCCTGGTGAGGCTTCCACAGCCGTGCATGGCAGGGCTTTTCCCCAGGCATGAGGCAGGACCAGATAACACATTTTCAAGAGTGCTGGTTTTTTTTAAACAACAACAACAAAAAGAAGTAAGGAAAAGCATACCAAACATTTTCCAGATCCTTTAGGGAATAAAAGTATTAAATGGCAGGCCTTCACTTTTCCCCTCTGATCTCCCCCTAAACAAACAGATCAAGCATCTCCCAATAAATACTTAAAATTTCAAAGGCATTATTTTTCCTTCTTTACACATTAAAAATAACTAATTGCATTACAGTCAAAATTGGTGGGTGCTTTTAAACTGTTGCTGATGTGGTAACTCTGTATGCTGAGGTACGTATATTGGTGTTATGTATCTCTGGAAATTAAGTGTATAATGGAAAAGCTCACAGCCTCTTTACTTGCAGCATTCTTATAATAAGTCAAAGAAGTCACACAATGCCCTTTTATTTCTGAAGCTGGACTTAAATCACATCAATAAATCTACAGACTTACTATGAGATACAGCATGGGTAGTGTAAACAAACAAAAAAAAAACCCAATAGGCCAGAGTTTAAAAATAGGATGTAAGGAGGAAAAGAAGTTAATCGTCCATACAATAAAAAGAGAAGAAATGCACACAAAACCACCATGGCAGGCAGTGCCTTGAAATTATCCTCACTAAATTACAGTCATGTACTTTCCACTCTCTGTAATTAAACATTAGGGTTTATTTATTCCAGATGCATTTGCTTCAAGTAAACCCAGATTTTTTTTGTTGTTATTGTAAGTCCTTTACCGGCCTCTGTGACCTGCAGACAGTTGGGAAGTAAAGCAAATGATTTCCATAGATCAAGGCACCCAAAGGTGACTTGTGCATAATACTGGCATTGCAAGGGCTAAATTTAATATTTTTGCTCCCTTTTTACAGAGTGTAGGTATATTCGGTGATACAGAGCCTTCATGCAAGTGCACGTGTCTGTGCATGAAATAAATACAGAATGAAATCTGAACAGGAGTTCACAACTGCTTGGATCCCAAGCAGCCAAAGGAAATGGATTCTTGGCTTGCTGGGTGGGATTTCTGTGACAGGATTTAAGCAGGGAGGCTCGGACACCTTGTACACCCTGTGCAATTGCTGATAGGTCAGCTACTTCTACTAAATTTAATTCATCATCCTCAGTGAACTGTATTTTGCTGGAAAAAAGCAGCTTGCTTAAGGTAGACAGAAAACGCCATGGGCTTGATCAGCAAAATAAAAATGAGGTGATTTTTTCTCAACTAGCGCAGCAGCGCTCCCATGGATGTACGTATTGTGGGTCAGGTGAAACGGCAGCGCACATGTGCACCGCCGTGAAAGGGAGCTATGAGCTGGGGTGCTCCTGCCCACCCCACTGGGAGCAGACCCTGTGCCCCACAGGCTTCTGTCCCCAAGACCCCCCTTTTCTGTCTTTGGTTGAAGATTCTCCCACGCCTGTGAGGCACTGCCACAGCTCCAGCTAATTTGTCCCCTGACTCAGAACCTAAAGCAGTTACAAATCTTATTATCGTCTCAATTTCTGCTTATAATTGCAGTTTACCTAGATATTTGCAGGCCTTTCATATGAATGAAGTTTGTTATGCAAACTTCTTAAAGGCTGGACGGAGTGCTTGTGTACATGGGATTTTGGAAAGGTCAGGCAAGGCTCACTGCCTGAGTGTAAATCATTCGAAAGAAAGAAATGAACTGTAATCATCATCAAATCTATGATCCAATTTAATGATAATTTTCATTTATGTGCTTATAACTCAAATGTATCAAATTGCCAGACTGCTGCTTTGTTTATTTATACTTTCTAAAAGAAAAAACCCACCTCTGGCAAGGTGGTAAATTTTGAGGTGTTCCAAGTCATTTATATCCCACTCCAAATGTACAGTGTACATTTTTGATATGTTGATCTATTCAGATAAATACCTGTGGGTTCATTAAGTAAACCTCTTCCAAAGCATGGCTGTTGCTCCCTGGGGGGCAGGACCCCCACTTCCCAGGGGAAAATGAAAGGAAACTCCAGACACCTGCCACAGCTGCCACTGCCCTGGCATTGCACAGCCTGCCCAGGCTTGGTGGCCCTGTGGCCGGCAGGCAAAACTGGGCAGCTTGTCCGGCTGGAAGCCAGCTCAGGAGCAGCCCTACCTGGGAGGGGATGGCGACCCCCTGGGTGCTCCTTGCTCACAGCCTGGCTGCCCAAAATAGGACAGTCTGTCTGCAGGTGAGGGGAAAGAGAGAAGGGAGGGAAAAAAATAGAAAAAATAGAAAAGGAAGAAAATAGAGAACTTTTTTTCCTTTCTTTTTGAAATGGAAGAATATGCAAACAAGTCGTATTTTCTCAAGGACGTTTTTCAGTGTTGCTATTGTTGCTAGTTGAGAGCTGCTGGCATCTGCAAGCGCCATCCTGCTCTCCCCAGGCTGTGGTGGGTTTTTGCGTTTTTTGTCGTGATGCGCTCATGGTTGCTCCACACTATCTCCCTCGTCTTTAGCCGCCCTGGGAAGGTCCTGGCACGGCCAGGCTGACGAGCAATGCCTTTCCCAGAGTGCAACCTCCTGGGGACGCACAGTGCCAGCTTTGTCCCATACCCTCTGCTCTTCCCTTTCCCCTTGCCCCCAAGTCAGCATCAGCCTCACCCAGGGAGTCGGGACGGGAGCTTTGCCTTTGCACTTGGGTTTAAGATTTGGTTTAGAGAGAGTTTGGGGAAAATTGAGAGGTAAAGATGGGCCGTTAGAGGGCACTTTTGCAATCCAGGAGAAGGGAAACAGTGCTTATTATTTCACTTAGGACTGCTTATTTTGGCACTCTCTTAAATTCAGTGATAAACAGCAGGCAAATCCCTCCTTTAGCAGGAATATATCAATAAAATATTGACTCTGAGTTTAAAAGCAAAGAAAACAAGACAAACTTGTAGAAAAGGGAATAAAAGGCATTTAGGAGGTAGCACAGTCTAGAGAACAAAAAAAATCACACAGCATATTTCACATAATTTGTATGTCTTTACAGTGCAGTGCTTAGGCCTCAAGTTATACTTGGCTTCTAGAAATGAAATCGGCTTGGACCACAGCACATTGAGACAACAAAATTATTGGAAGTTTCCGAAGGCTGGGTGGGAGAGCGTGAATTCTCATGCTTACAGCCAGCAAGGGCATTTTCTGAGAGACTCTGTCAAAGTCGATGCTCAGAGGCAAACTCGCCCAGAAAGAAACATGGGGAGAATAAATTTTCTTTTCCTCTTGATGCTTTCGGTGAATAAACTGTAGAGGATTTAGCTTAAAACTTTGCCAAGTTATGATCAGTGCACTGAAAAAAAATTTAAAGTTCTCTTTATTAACTGCTGTGTAGGGGTGGTGTAACACTGACAGTGTGATCTTGAAAACGTGGGTGAGTTTTGGAGGCCTCTTTGCTGTTGACATGTCCTGCTCTTGGAAGTGCTGAGCATGAAAATTGGGCCCATTTGAAGCCTCGAGGTTGGATATATGAAAATGAAAGCACTCAAAATCCTAGTCACTTTAAAGGAAAAAAGGTTATCAAACTTCTATTTTTCATTAAGAGCTGACACGTTTGCAAGCTATTTCATGTATGGAGTGGGCTGGTGCTGCCTTACTTAGGCTTGGCAGGGACTGCAGAACTAACCTTAATGCATCTTTTGTGGTTATTTTTAAGCCAAAATGCTTTTACAATTAGATACAGAAATCAGAGACAAAACTGTACCTTGTCGCTACACCGTGGTCGGGGACAGAAACACTGTCTACAGGAGTTTTTTAAGAGGATTAGCTTGTGAAATTATTTAAGAGGTGGAGCTTAGCCTGAATAGTCCTATAATCAAAAATCGTTTATTTTAGCAGGAGTTGCGTTGCACTGGAACTAGCTATGGGAATATACAGGATTGCAGTTTCAAGGGGTTCATGTGGAGGACGCTGTCTGCAGAAAGCGTCAGTGTTTCTTACCTAACCAAATAATCTGCTGTAACTGCTGTGATTAAGTTGGAAAGAATTTCTTCCCTGTTGGCCAACGATAATACTTGAAAAAAATCAATAAACAGTGTGTTACAGCACACAAAACTCATCCTGCTTTGTGTGTGAGTAGGTTTCTGCTGACTTGGGTGGCTCAAGTTAGCAAGTATTTTGACTTACGATCTTTGCTCCAAGAGGTCAAATGTCATTAACTTTGCTGATAAGTATCAACACTTCAGTCTGAATTTGAGGAATTTTGTCTGTTGTCATCAAAAGCCAAGTCAGGACCTGGTTGGGATAAATTTTGACAAACACTGCGAAAGTCAAATGATTTAACTGTAAGTAGCAACTGCATAACTTACATAAAGGTCCTTTCCCTTCTGTAGGGCAGAGCACTGCGGTAATCTGTTATTATAACATCCCAGTAACAAAGCACACAATTTGAGACCTGTGAGCATCAGAGATGAAGCCTTACATGCCCTTCAAACAGGCAACTACAGCCCTCATAGGGTTATTGCTGAATAAATAAGGGTGCAGCCTTCTCTAACTGCAAAATAACCTTCAACAGCCAGGGCACAGGCAGGGCTTGCCCATGCTCCGTGAACTGGCTCCCCGGCTTGCTTGCTGCTCACTTGCAGTGGGCATGGGGTTCCTCCACAGTTACCTGCCCACCTGAGACATGATTGCAGGGGACCCTCTGCCACGTGAACCTCAAGCATTCGCTTCTGTCTTTCCTTGGTTTTCTGCTCAGGAAAGGGAGGATCTGGCTGGAAATATAGGAATATGTCATGGGCTGTGGAGAGAGAAGGCTCAGGAAGGTGTAGCAGCCATTGTGAGGGAAGGCACGAGCAAAGGGAGGCAAAGATATAATTCCACTCAGGCAAGGGAGTTTTCAGTACATGTCACCTGTGGCTTATGGTTACTTTGGGGTTTGTTACCTATTTTCTCTTCCCTCCTGCATCACCACTTTCTTGCTTGTGTGGGAAAATACAGAGATGAAGGACAGAGCCTGAGCTGGACAGCAAGAGTGGGAGAAAACAGTCAAAAGCTGGGTGGGAATAGGCTGAGAAAACTGAGACAGGGACAGCAGAGAGGAGGGCAGGGGGTGCAGAGGAGGGGGTGTGCGTGGGGGACCTGCACCGTGGATAGAAGGAGCAGTTAACTAAGGATGGTGTTACAGGCAGAGGAAGCAATATGAAGGTGCAAATAGCCCTCCATGGGCCCTGCCTGTGTCAGGAAACCTGCTGTCCTGCACATGGGTGGCTGTGCTCAGACATACGGAGCAGGATGGGCTGCAGGACGGGCAGATGCCACAACCTCTTTTTTGTGCATAAAATATTAGACAAAGGTGGAGTAGAGAAAAACACAAATCTCAACAGCAGATTGTATCTTAAAAGTAAGACAGTTTGTTATAAAGCTATAATCAGCTTACACTGCAGTATCAGGACTGGTGCATGACCGTATATTCAGACAAATAACAAGATAAACCGCTCAGCTTTTTATCACGTTTCTCCTCAAAGCCAGTGGCTAACACAGGTTTAGGTAATGGCTTAAAACTCTTTTTTTGTCTCATGTAAAAAAATACTATCATTTAGCAATTTAAACTCGCTATCCTCATACCAGAAAGGGGCTTTGTTTCCCCTCTACCCCCCTACCAGAACCATTACATATGAGATCATCTGCTGTATTGAAAGGAGATTTCCAGCCTTTCCCACTGTATGTGTTAGGATAGTCATTACTGACCTAGTTGTAGACATGATAATGAAAGGCTGAGATTATGAATTATTATGCCTAATTTGTAAAGGATTCTCTGCTTTTGTCTTTTGCAATTCCCATCAGGCTTGAGGACTAAGCCCTGCTGAATTGCATGCTAATACCAATGTGCTTTGAATATGTGTGGGTTTGTATCACATGTTTTCCTAATTCAGTATTTTTATAAAGAACAATTTCACTGGAAATATTTACTTTCCTAAGGAAAGTGAAGACAGTGTACCCTTCATCTGCTCTGTGCTTACTTGAGCTCCCATGTCCAGTGAGCTCTATTTCTGCGGTGGCAAAACATCAAACTGTAGCTTTACCAAAGTATGTGGAAGGCTTTAGCTCGTTGTTAACAAGAGGGAGAGATACCGATTTGAAACCAGTCCATGGACTTGCTTTCAATTACAGCTTAAGATGGAAAAATCTTATTTACATACTTTATCCACGTGCTGTGACGATGCAAGCTTAGCCCTTACAATACGTATTTCCAGTGCTTGTATGGCAGTATAGTGAAGGTGCCTGCAAACCGTAAAGTGCATCTGATGTTGTTATGGATATGCCTGTGTTTTGGCGGTGGAGCAGACCTGTCAAGGTCTTATCTCCTTTCTAAACTGCCTCTGCCCCCTTGAAATGCATCTTTGTCTAAAGGTTTGCTGAAGATGGTAGTAAGCTCTCTAGGAGCAGTAAATCAGCCAGCAGGACCCAGCCATATGGGTTTGCAGCTAGCTGAGTCAGTGACCATGGGGCACGGATAAAGCTGTGCTTGGCCACGCTCTCGCCCGCCAGCATGGGACCAGGCTGGCGGCAGCTCCTGCTGTACACGGTGCAGCCCTCCTCAGGTGGGACTCCCTGTCGTTGCTGTAGGATGCTTCCGCTGCACTGCCCGCTGCTGCTGCTGCTGCTGCTGCCACTCAGCTCCAGGCCCCAGAAGTTACCCACCAGAGATGAGGAGCTCTTCCAAATGCAGATCCGGGACAAAGCGTTTTTTCATGATTCGGCAGTCATTCCAGATGGAGCCGAAATTAGCAGCTACCTCTTCCGAGACACTCCTAAAAGGTATTTCTGTCTACTTCAAGTGAAGAAGTTGTACTTTGAAAATAGCAGCTTTATTTGCTGGGTGTTTTGAAATCAAAATTGGGTCAAAATCAGAAAAATACAAATGCCAGTGTTCTATCTAGTGAAGTAAGTAATTATGCAAGTTTCCATCCCAATCTGGCCTCCCCGGCTAAGGGTCTGTCCAATTTATTTGATTTCTGGGATAAGCCCAGAGCTCCCACAGACTGCAGAAGTTCCCTGCAGTGGGGCCACTAACCATTTCTTGGGTCAAAGGGAGCAGGAAGGAAATTAGAAACTACAGGCTTACCCCACCACACTTGTCTCTCTCCATTATTTCATATTGTGCTTTAAAGAAGCAACACAAGCCCATCTGGTCTGAACTCCCCACTTCCCAATCTTGGCCCTATGGGTCAGATAATACTGAGGTTAGACTGGGGAAGAACCTGGGGCTCCAAAGAGTTCAGGGAAGGCCACCATGGTCACCTTCCTCCTCATATCACACACCTCCTTAAGCCTTCATTGGTGAGAAGTATTTTATAGTAAAGGACATGTAGTGCTTGAGAGTAAGCGGGGGGAGAGTTGAATGTGTATGTATCTATATGTGCTTCTAGGGCTTTTACCTGGATATGTCATAAAATGTATATCGTGCTTTGAAAAGCATACACTGAAATTCCAGGAATGACTCCCGTTTCCCTCATGTATACCTTTGTGACCATTTATACTGTATATAGTTGGTGCAGGGGTAAAAAGCTGTCAGAGGGCAGGACGCCAGAAACCCCTCTGCCATGTCTTGACAAGCAAAGTGTGATCTCTGCAGCACCATGTTAGTGGAGGGACTCCCCTCACCTCTTTAGCTCTTGCCCACCATCCCTTCCATGTTCCCCCTGCACATGCTTGCCTGTAAGTAACACTTTTGTCCCTCCAAGATCAGCCTTGATCGTGTCGAGTCAGTCCCTGACGGCTGGCTGTCATCAGGATTTGTTGTCATTATGGGTCTATTAACCTTCCCCTAGGTATTTCTTTGTGGTTGAAGAGGACAACACTCCCTTAGCAGTGACAGTGACACCATGCGATGCCCCTCTGGAGTGGAAACTGAGTGTGCAAGAGCTCCCAGAGGAAGTCAGTGGAGAAGGTTCAGGTAACCATCAATGAACTCCCTTGCTCCTCAGAGACCTGCTTCTCTCCTGGGTTCGAAGCCCCTCAAACCAGTGTTGGTGCAATATAAGTCTTGCAGCAGGCCTCTCTTCCTGATCTCCTGCTGTTTGGATCTTCAGCCCCAGTCCTGCCTTTGTGCAGGAAACTGGCAGCAGGTAGCAATGTGAGAAGGAAAAGAGCTGTAAAAAAGTAAAAGTAAAAGCTGAGGTTATAGTTACAGAGAGCACTGGATGCTCACACAACAAACAGCGTTTGCCCAGAGTAACTTAGTTTCACAGGGGCTTTGCTACGAGCTGTGTACACAAGATAAGAACTAGAGAGACAGGCCTGGCATTGCAGCAGGGCTGAGCTCACCCCTTTGAGAGAACTTGTCTGCAGACACAGAACTTATTTGGAAATAGCTATCTAACTGCTGCTCAGGAGAGAAAAGATCTCTGGCTTCCAGAGCACCTCTCAGAAGTCCTAGATGTCATGCACACCACATTGTATTGCATACACGCCTTTGGCCCCCACTGTATTTATGCATAAAGTTTTAGTGTGACTCAGAGGACCAAAGCTAAGGGCCCAAGCCCAGAAACAGGCAGAAGCATCAGTCCCCCCTGAGGAACTGTAGAACATCTCCAGGCTGGGTGCTTGAAGTAGTCTAGTGGCAGGTATTAGCTGCCGTCCATGAGACTCCATTAATGTTGGCCAGGTGCAATTTTTATTGCATTTGGATTTAACCTGAGTGTCAAACCAGTTTCCCTCTCTGATTTGACAGCAGTATTGGTATGCATCTTCTTCAGAAGATAAAACTTTCCTTTTTCATCTCACTTTTGTGTTTTATGTGAAAGTCTCTGTTAGAGTTTTATTTTCTAATATTCACAGATTATGTCCCTACAAATGTTTTTCTTTGCTTATAATCTAGGTGACCCTGAACCCCTTGAGCAACAGAAACAGCAGATTACTAATGAGGAAGGCACAGAGCTGTTCTCTTACAAAGGCAATGATGTTGAGTACTTTGTGTCCTCTAGTTCCCCATCTGGTTTGTACCAACTAGATCTGCTGTCAACAGAGAAGGATACACATTTTAAGGTGTATGCAACCACTACTCCAGAATCAGACCAGCCTTATCCTGAATTACCTTATGATCCCAGAATCGATGTCACTTCTCTGGGACGTACAACAGTGACACTGGCATGGAAACCAAGTCCTACTGCCTCCTTACTGAAACAGCCAATTCAGTATTGCATTGTCATCAATAAAGAACACAATTTCAAAAGCCTCTGTGCCGTGGAAGCCAAGCTCAGTTCTGATGATGCCTTCATGAGGGCTCCAAAACCAGGTCTGGATTTCAGTCCATTTGACTTTGCCCATTTTGGCTTCCCCTCAGACAACAACTCTGGCAGAGAACGCGGTTTCCTAAAATCATCATCAAAGTTTGGGCGCCAAACATCCTCAAAGCCGAGAGCTGATCTGCACAAAGTTTGTATCGGAAACAAGAACATCTTCACAGTGTCTGATCTGAAACCTGACATGCAGTACTACTTTGACATGTTTGCAGTAAATACCAACACTAACATGAGCACGGCATACATTGGCACCTTTGCCAGAACGAAGGAGGAGGCTAAACAGAAAACTATCGAACTGAAGGATGGCAAAGTTACAGATGTATTCATTAAGAGAAGGGGAACGAAATTTCTACGGTTTGCTCCTGTTTCTTCTCACCAGAAAGTCACCTTCTCAGTTCATTCATGCCTGGATGCTATTCAGATCCAAGTTAGAAGAGATGGAAAACTTCTCTTGTCTCAAAACGTGGAGGGTGTGCGGCAGTTCCAGCTTCGAGGAAAAGTGAAAGCTAAGTATCTCGTTAGGCTGAAAGGAAGCAGAAAAGGTGCTTCTATGCTGAAGATCCTAGCTACAACAAGACCGAACAAGCAGTCATTTCCTTCTCTTCCTGAAGACACGCGAATCAAAGCCTTTGACAAACTCCGCACGTGTTCTTCGGTCACAGTAGCATGGCTGGGCACACAGGAGAGAAACAAATTCTGCATCTATAAAAGGGAAGTGGATGACAATTACAACGAAGAGCAGAAGAAAAGAGAGCAGAACCAGTGCTTGGGTCCAGACACGAGGAAGAAATTGGAAAAGGTTCTCTGTAAATACTTCCATAGCCAGAACATCCAGAAAGCAGTGACCACAGAGACAATCAGAGGCCTGCAGCCTGGCAAGTCCTACCTGCTGGACGTTTATGTGATAGGGCATGGTGGGCACTCTGTGAAATATCAGAGCAAACTGGTGAAAACAAGGAAGTTCTGTTAGTGCCCCTGTACATAGAAATATATGGAACTCCAGTCGGAACATTATCCTACTTCCAAGTATATGGATTGACTACTTGCACAGCTGAGAAGTTGTGACCTGTATTTGTACTGTGTAGAAAAGATATCAACTTGTATATTTATGTTTACATAAGTAATTGTTTGGAGGAACTGAGACTGGTGCTTTCTGGTAGCATCTGGCAATGGTATTATCATGTGTCCGGTGACCCACATGTGATGCTCAGTAGATGTCCAAGGTAGCAGGAAACCCTGAAGGAACTTGCACTCCTTTGCTTCCATATTGCATGAACTGCTTCTAAATTATTTTATACTTAAAAGGCTGAGATAAATCATTTGTCCACCTTGTTACTTACACGCCAAACACACAGACATACACCCTTTCTCTCAGTGTAGATGGTAGGGTTTCTGTAAATTATTTTATAGAGTCTTGTTTTAAATGTTTATGTTTCTATGATTGTAAACTATTAAAATCTCTCCCCATTAAAATACAGATATAAACTAAGTATTAACTGAGCTGCACACAAAGCAGTTTAATTGCTAATGTAAATTCTTACCTAGCTGATTTTCATGTTTAAATACTGTATGTATTTCATGTACAAAGTTGCCATAACATTATATTCCTGTACATAAAATTAAAAATATTAGATTATACATTGTTTGTTTTTTCTTGATATTCTAAGGGGGCAAACAGCCTCAGGGACAGAAGATGCATGCTGAAACTTGAACTGAATTCAGCTAGAACATGCCCCTTTTTTGTTGTTCTTTTTGGGTAAGGTGACTGAAGTCCAGTGGAATTACTGATGTTACTGAGTCAGTGGTTAAAATCTGCAAGGGAGTGCAGGCAATTGAAGGTGCAGTATTTGTGGCATATGCTGGGTCTACAGGGTTATAAGCACTGAAGGAGCAGGGCAGTACAGAGGAGCTTCACATGTCCCGGGTGAGAATGGGTCCCTCTTCATTGTGGTGGTGAGTGCCACCAGAACTTTGCCAGGAGCTCACAGTCTGAGCTAGAGAGACCATACAATTCAAACAAATAACATACCAGAGAACTAGTTGTTATTTTTGTTAGATTATCATTGGAAACATTTGCTTTCTGGATGCTGCTGGTTTTGAATGCAGTAATAATAAGCTGAGAGGACTATTTTTTTGCCATTAAAAAGAATGGTAGTGCTAAGAAAAAAAATGTGTCCTTTCATTTAAATTGCAGTTATCTCCATTGTGTTGATTTCATAAAAATATTCAATGTCTGGATTACATCTTTTCTAAATTTTCTTACTTGTTTTTCCATGTGTCACCTTCATTGACTCAAAAACTTGTACAGAGCTGCTTAATGGAAAACACGCTTCTGAGAAGCTACCAGCCCCATTTCAAGTGATGAAGGGCAGAATACACACTGCCTCAGTCCCAGTACTGTACAATATTACAGTATGATTCAGGGCCTGAGGACAGGTAACCGAGACCTTTTGTTCTTGGTCCCATCATATGCATCAGTCTGCAGCACTTAGGCCTTGGGTGTCAGGACTTATTCAAAGAAGGGGTCTGTCCCTTAGGTGCCCATCCACAAAATGTCTCACTGCTGGGACTTTAGCACTTACAGCCTTCTTCGGGCTCTGATGATGCACGTGGAAAAGCTGGGACCTAAGGATAGGGACTGAAACCCACATAAAGGCAAAAAGCAGATTCTTCTTAGGCTGATCACAGGGAAAACAAGACCTCCCCATCCTTGCAGAGGTGAACTCTGGCTTTCCTTGGCTCCGTAGTGCTGCACTCTTCAGGGTTTCCCTTCTGCTGCCCCTGCATGTTTCAGTTTTGCAGCCTGGGGGGTGGCAGCAGGGTTTTGTGGCTGTGCAAGCTCCCTCACTGTTGCATATGCTGAGTTTGTTGTGATGAGTCTCCAAGAAAGAGGCAGATACTGTATGAAGACTGATCAGAAGACACTTGTGTTTAATGTAATTACATAACAAACCTAGTAATTGAAATTTAGATTTCTCTGGAGATTATTTCCTCTCCTCATTTGAAAACATCTCTCTGCAGATGGCTTCAGTAAGACATGCCTGCTAGATTACCATGCCAGGGCATAGGTGAGCAGTAGATGACTGCAGCTGGGAATCTCTCAAGAATCACTGGGTGCCAGGGAGACATTTTGCCTACATATCACTGTCTAAAGAGCTACTGAATCCTTCAGTTAAAGGCAACGCTTCCATTTTTTAAGCATTTCTCTGTTCACTGCTGCCATTTTTGGGGGGGGATGGTATGTCTTCCCTTGGCCTATTACAATGGTTACTTGAAAACATATGTTTCATAACCATTCCAGCTAATCCTTTAGCCAAATTTCTCTGAATATTCATCCAGCTCACTTGGCTTTTCTGCCTGCTAAGGACTTATATTTGCAATATGTAATAACTGAAAAAATTCCCCAAGATGTGAGCATCTTCTATTTCTGAACATTTGCAAAGAAAAATGTGACAATATTTGTCTTTATTCCCACTGGAATATTTCTTTTCCTAAACAGCTAGCTCTGTTTATTCTTCTGGATGAAACTGAGACCATACTAGAATCACATCTACTAATCATCATGTTATTATTCAGGTCTTCATGGAGTCATGTGGGTCTGAGAGAGGCAGTTCTTATTTTGAAGGACAGAGTAAAAATAAGGGCACCCGTCTATACTGTGAAAATACGTCACCCTTAAGTGGGAGGTGAGTGAAGTGGGTATTAAAGTAAAGTAAGTTTCTACTGGGAAAGCTCCACACTGTTGTGAAGCACAGAACCCAGGTAAGGTGCCATAGCATGGGCAACTGAAGAGCTTTCCTCATGCCCCATCGCTGCTGGTCAACCTGGCCATGAATGCAGTTTGGACTGTATGTGTCCTCATCCTCTAGCCTACCTCATCAACAATTTACAGCTTTCTGTAAAAAAATAAGAAATAAAAACAAATAAGAAAAAAGAAGAAATAAAACAAACCTACAGACTTATTTCACAGGGCCCACAGAACAACGACTTTGAACTGCTGCCCTACATTGGGTCTGACTTAGTCACATCGTGTTATTAATCCACTGTCACATCTGTATCCCTAGTTTCACATCAAAACATACATGAAAAACTTCTTAAAGAATATAATACATGGATACCTGGCAAAAAAGGTCAAAAAAGGCCAGTATATCAAATACACATACAAATATATATAACATATAAAAGGTACTTTTAAGCACAAGGTTGAAAAGGTAATAAAAATAGAAATATAAGCTTGGAAAGAGGATGTTAAATGGAGTTCAACATTCATACTGTTGGTATGTGTTCCATTGGGAAAAACATGCCATGCTGGAATATGCAGCTGAGGAACACGCAGGGCTATAGGAAAGCAGTATATGGTGGCCCACCTTGGTGGCACCTTCTTGTTAAGCATACCTACTGCGGGACTGTGTAACAGAGAAGAGATCCTATACAGCTTTCTGTTGGTTTGTTTTGAAATGAGTTAAGAGTCATTGAGTCTTCGCATACCATAGCAAGATAATCTTCAACAACTTCATTAATCAAAGTGGAGCTCATCTAATTTTACTGATTTACGTACTGACAAATCTGGCAGCAGCCTTACAATGTCAGCTTCCAAGAGCAAAAAGGACAGAATGGCCCATGAGTTACAGAAAACAAGTAAGTTATGATGGTAGCAAAACTTCAGAAGAAATCAATTAGTTACACACAGACATACAATTTCACTTCAAGAACTCCAATGGTAAAAACAATGTATGGGTCTCAGAGCCATATTTGTTTGGGTGCTAAATAGTAATTTTAAGAGTGATAACATACGAGGGAGAAAGAAAATCCTGATTTGGGACAGCAAACAAGTTCCTACCTTAGCACTTGGCAAAAAAAATACAGTAGTTGTGATTTCTCAAAGTCCTTTAAATATTTAGCTTTGAAGTTACCATGTTTGAATACATTCATGTAAGTGGGATGTGAAAATATGTGGTACCTAATTCAGTACATAAACAATGATGAGCAGCTGTGTACCAGGAACCTTGAACCTCTTTCTCTCCCTCTCTCAGCTTGGAAACCTATCCATAAACCTTTGTGAAAGCAGAGATCAGCCCTCGAGTTTTGTGGCAATACATCCATCTTGTATGGGTTGAATGACTACGCAGAGATCCTCCCAGGCCTGCACAGCACTGCCAGTAGTGTGGGTTCTCAGTTCTACGTCTATTCAAATTACTGTGACTTCTGAGTCACTGTGAAGAAACATTTCAATAAAGCAAATAATTTACACTCACTTGTACTGAGTAGAGAGCTTGAGGCTAAAGGCTAGAGTACACTATGAAAAACTTTTACCATAGGTTAAAGACTTTCAGTTGTCAAATGTTGTTCATATATGAGTAAGCTGTCTTTGACAGAGCCTTAGGAAAAGTCAGTGTTCATCCACCCCTGTTTGGCTAAGTCAGAGAAGCCATCCCTTCCATTTTCCACAAATGGTACTAATTTTTATCTTGTCTTGTAAAGAATATACTGCTACTAATAAACCAGCAACAAACCTTATATTCATGAGTGCAGTGTTTAGTTCCAAATTGCCATGCAGTGCTGCTAACCTGGCCAGCAAGCCATCACAGGTTTTAAGGCCTTCAAGTACAGAGTGTTACTCCAGGGAGATCTTCTTTTTATGCCTCAGATAAAATAATTCAAACCCACACAATTTAGACATGAATGCATATTTTACCTACCCGCTTGGCCAGCAACAGGATCATAATTCATGTTTGAGAAGTGCAGCATCTGTTTGCAGTATTTTCTTCTGCTTCAGAAGCGCAAGCCCATTTCCCAGAGAAGTCAAACAAACTCACTCTTGGCATAACGAATGAAATTAGCAAATGAAGAAATTATGCTGGGAAGGGTTACTTCACTGAAAGCACTGCTCACTGGGTTTTGGTCCAGGGGACTACTCTCGAAGTAGTCTGCTTGGCAATGTCCACTGGTTTGTGTTTCAACTCAATTAGTAGCTACCTAGTACAATTAATGTCAGTTGGGTCCTTGTCTTTTAACGTGATGCTCTGTGTCCACACAGGGACCTGCTGTGGCTGGGAGTCAGCATAGGGCCAGGGGTTCCCCATAGCAGATCTCATTTCAGTATTTGAGCTTTAAACTATGAGGCCCTCTAGAGAGCACAAGGACCATGCAAATTGACAGCATTTGGCAAATAAAGTGTATAAACTAATTTAAGTTGTTTCTTTGGCCAAAAATATATTTGACTATTTGGAAAAAGGAGGTTGGCTTCTTTTTTCTCACAGTATTATTCTATATTCCTTTTAACCACAAACTAGTTGCTTACAGTGGAATAAAGTGGACAATTTAACTGTATGTTTCCACTCTTGTTCCCCTTTTTGAGCTTCACTGTGCAAGCATTCCTGCAGGTCCAAGCTCAAATGAATAGATGAAGTCTTGGCATATGCAAACAAAATATTTGATAAGATGCCGGATGCCAAAGTATATATGGATTTCTTGCCCTAGTGCAGCAAGTTAGGAAGGATCAGAGTAGTCCTGGAGTACTAACATTTTCTTTTATGTCCTCTTCCATTTCATGATGTTTGTTTTTACTTAAAAGGTCTCTGGGAATTCCAGCGATGATAGAAGGAGGCAAGAAGAATGTGAATGTTTTTTCTTGCCCATTATACACCTTTTATATTTTGCCAGTTACTTCTCATTGCTGGTATTCACTCAAACACATCTGCTTAGAAGGCGCAGCAGAATAAGATACGTGGTTTTGTCCAATAAACAAACTTATAGCAATTTCACTTTCTCTTCTGGGAGGCAAGTAACAATGATTGTGTTAAAAAATGTGAGGCTGTGGCAAAACAGCAAAGCCACCTATTGAGGCCATGGAAACCTGAGGAAAACCCTGTGAAAAACCCCCTCTCTCTGCTGGCTTTCCCTCTTGCATAGGCATTTTACGGTGATACGGGTACAAAATAAAACCACGCCAAAGGACATGTCTTTTTCCATCTGCTTTTACCTAGCTTTCACTGATTTGAGCAAGTACACAAAGCACAAGCCAGTTGCACAGGGAAATGCTGGCCTGCTCTCTAGAACATGCAGCTCCCCTCAGCCTCACAGAGCCTGGGAGGATGCAGCTGGGCTTCATTACCAGCCCTGCCACTGGGGCCAGGTGACCCTACTTCCTTTAACAAGCCTTTTAACATCAAATATAAAAGATGTCTGCCCTGCCTTAAGGAGGAGGATGGTAAGAGTATGTTTTTTAAGTTTTTATATATATTTTTAAGCAAAAGGAGAAATTTTTTGATCTGTAGAGTTTTGGTTTCTTAGCTTTGCTAGGGAGAGTTGTTTTAGTTTTCTTTTTATTGTGATAATGGAATATTAGTCAGTTGTTTGAAAATGATTTGTAAATGTGGCCCTATTAAAAAGTATTTTCCCATTCTTGCTTCCTTTTGTCTGAAAAGTTTATGTACTTCTCACCTCTGTTAGGTCTCCTGAGCTAGCTAACCTCATGCATGAGAGGTTTAATATTAACTGTGATATCTTCTTACTTTAGAAGACAAACAAAAAAAGTATTGTGGAAGGCTTTGTCTGCTGAGTAAATGATGAATAAGTGCTTCATATCATAAATGTGCCTTGATAATGTAATGACAAAGCTGTTAAAAGGCTGATACAAGAGAAAATAATCCATTGCTGTTTTTTTGAGGCTGCTAATGCTGTGCTGATACACATGCTGATGCTTGTTGCCTGTTTAGTCTGGCCTCGCTATGCCTGTATTTTAATGTTGAATTCAGATGGTAGTTCAGAGCCTTCTTACGTAGTAGTAAGGATATGCTGTTTAAGGCTACATGTATTCAGAGGCCTAATTTGTGTTGGTCTGACCTAAACATATCTGTATGATCTATGTACATGTATTTATATTGCTTGCTTGTTTAATTACAATGCTAGCTGCATACTTAGTGTTTGGTATAAGATAGAAATATCTAAAGTAAATGTTCCTAAAAACATAACATTTTTTTTAGCTTTTGCTGTATTAGGCAGAGGTGTAAGCACTCTGACAATGGTTTTCTTTCTTTACTGCATCAATCTTGTACTTCTATAAATGGTTTCAGTCTAAGCAATTTAAAAAGGGCTGCATCCTAAATTCAGCAGATGCTAATGCATCTTCCCACTACAACAAATCCCACTTGGTATGTATGGACTAGTTTTATGTGAGGCTTTTCCAGAAGGTATTAGTTCTCATCAAATTTACTCCTATTAATTTTGATGATGGGAGGGCCCAGCCATTGTTGACCAGTTCTGTAAAACCTGCCCTAGGTACTCTAGATTCCAAGTAAGTGATGGTAGCTACAGAATTTGACAGGGTGGTTTTGACAGGAGAGGTTATGCGCTATTTGTGTCACGTTGCAAAGGAAGCCTCTTGGGTTTTAGTAATATGTAGTATAACACCTGCTAGAAGTAAGCATGTGCTTAGTTGTTTCACTTTATTAAGAGAACTCTGTGTTTGTAGCAACAGGCAGCTGAAATAACTGTACATTTCTGCTCCAATGGTTTAGTTTAAATAAATGTTGACAGGAATATTGCCTATTAATCTTATAATGCATACCTTCCTAAAGGACCTGAATTCTCATTTTAGTTGTCAAATTTCTTTTTCTCAGTCTAGCAAGTCTGGTAGTGAATGGTCTGAGCCTGTGAAATCTGGTTGTAAGATGGGAATAGGGAAACACTGTTTTAGCTTACTTTGCTTCTAGAATGAGCAACAAGAAGTTATTCTGCTTTTTCTTAAATGTATGGAGTTTTTTGGATGAGGGAAAAAGATGGGAGAGTCTGGATTAGAAAATGATCTGCTGTGTGGTACTCAGTGGTTTAACTTAATTCCTAATCCATACCTATTTTTTACCTGTGCTGTTCCACACCTAGGAGGATTGCACACCATTTCAGGTGAAACAGGGATATAGAAAAAAACATGAGATCTAAATGTTTTGTAAAGTAATGTTTTAATCTACTTCCCATGCACCTCCTATTTCTTTAAGTATTAATGTTTACAGCATACATTTCTATTTGATTTTCCTGCCCCCATGGCCCTCTCAAGCTGCTGTTTCACAAATGCTGCATTCTCCTGTTGAGTGGCAGCAGCTGTTTCTGGCTGTGCAACTTAAACCTGTATGTTAAGGAGAAGCTGGGCTTTTCACAACATTTCCATATTAAACCTTTTCCCCAGTAGCTCCGTGTTACTGAGGAGAGCCTTTAATTTGTTGTCTTGAGGTATTCTATGTATTTTAGTCTATTTAGAGTTTCAATGAATCTGTGAAAAGCTATTATAGCAACTAGTACAATTTGAAGATGGTTTAGTCTTACTTAGAAGTGTCTAGACTGGTTTATGAATTTGTGGTATTAATCCTGTTGGAGATGACAATTCTTACTTCACTTCAGCTGTTCAATGGTTCCAAAGTCTACTTTGGAAGAATGCTTGGTCAGTTCTCTAAAGTCCACATAACTGGTTGTAATTACCATAATCCTCAGCTTGCTTGGACAACCATTGCTCATATCAGGGTGTGTGAGACATAGTCCCCACTCCTTTGTTTTTCAAGCCATTTGTTTTAAAGATAATTGTTTGTAAATGCAAGTTTAAGTGACCCAGTAACGCTGATAGGCTTTTGAATACAGCTAATTTTTACTTTTCAGCATGACTTGCTTGTTAATGGTAGGTATCTCTTTAACAAAGAAGTGATTTATCTATCTCATAATAGGCATGAGTGAATAATGAATGTATAGTTGGCATTCCAGTCTTGTAGCCATTGAATTTTTGGGAAGTCCACTGATTTACAATTTGACGTCTGCCCACTGAAAAGCGTAGAGTTGAGGTATCTTTTGATGAGCTGTTAGAGAAATGTTTATCATTCACTTCAAAATGATATCCTCTCCTCTGAAGACTTTCATTAAGTGATCCTATCTACTGTGAGGAGAAGTGAAAAAGAACAGGTGGGAATGTTATTGCTTGAATACTTGCTGTTTATAGACACAAAACAGTATGCTGGTTAAAATGGTATGTTACATCTCAAAGCTAGATAACTTACCATCGGGGAGGGTTGATGGTGGGAGGGTTTTTTCTTTCAGGCAGTTAAATGTGGTTCTTATCTTGCTCCTTGGTGGCATCAGGACTTAATAATCCTCTAGTCCTGGGGAATTAATTACTTCTTTGAGGACACAAAGATGAAGACCCTGCTGAGTATAGGTAGAGCTTGCATATTGGCTGTGGGCACTCTTGGTATTTTTCCTCCCACACACCCATGCATATGCCAGCTGCAATCTGGCCCCACTATTATTACTGTGTTTATTCTCTAAATTGCCCATCACACAACTGGGAAGCTGACTGCAAAATAAACACAAATACATTTACTTCAAGTTGTTTTGCGCAGCATTATAATTAGAAGCTGGAGACAACTTCATCATTCAATAGCAAGGCATTGTTTTTCCTCTTGGTTTTTCTTTTCCTAAGTACTAGATCTTCATAGCCATTCTTTTATAGGCTAAAAGATTTTTTTTTTAGTGTTTGACATGTTTAAAACTAATGGGTGGTGTTATGGTTTTATCTATCAGGCAGCTAAACACCACACAGATGCTTGCTCACTTCCACCCTCCTCAGGTGGGGGTGAGAATTTTAGGAGAAAGATCGGAACACTTGTGGGTTGAGATAGGAACAGTTTAATGAAATAAACTAAACTAAAATAATAGTAATAAAACACACAAAATTATACTCGGCTCATACAGCAGTTGCTGCCTGTGTGCTCCCAACAGTGAATATTAGGCAAGATAAATAAATACTGTGAGCACAACAGCTCCAGTAAAAACATGATGGTCACAAGGAGTTGGGGACTAGGAGGTTTTGAGAACAAAATGACAGGAAAGACTCTCTGGGGATCACGACCATTGAAGAAAGAGCAACTGTTCCCAGCACACTCACTAATTTGTAGTGAGTGACATTTAGGGTATGGAGTAATTCTGTTGGCCACCTTGGGTCAGCTGCCCTGGCTAACTCAAAACTGCTAAAGACCTTGGTTGTTGCATACCAGTGTTGACCTAAAACTAAAAGTGTCTTATCAACACTTTTTCCACTAAACTGAGTACTGTAGTCTTTGCAGAAATGCAGCTTTCCTGAATAGAAAATTGACTCTATGGTTCTATGCCAGCAAAACCAGGACAGCAGGTACACTAAGCTAACATACACATTGTGCTGTCCTGGAGGATGGGTTTAGTCTGCCTTGAGAGCACAGGCAGCTACAGGCTGCCTGCAGATGTTGACTGGAGGGACAGTTGCTCATTAGTGATTCCATTATGTTTCCTTAGATCCCTTTTTGAAAAATGCTGGGTAACTGCTCCTAACGTCTAATGGCTTCCTTATGTTCTTCCACCCTCTTGTTCAAGCTGTGTAGATAGCTGCTGGGGAGGACACACAGTGACAATGGCTGGTGCAACTTCGTTTGCAGGCAGACGATGTGTGACAGTGTATAGACAATACAGTGGTGCTGTTTCCTCTGTAACTGGTGACTGCTGAGTGTTGGGTAATTTGGCTCATGACCTTTTCCAGAGAGGGTGGAGCTGACCTAAAGGACATGGAGAAAATGCGGTGTCTTTGGTTTGAGCAGGAAGGTAAAGCAAGTTACAACTGTTTCAGGACTCTGTTTAGTTGTAGATTCCCTGTTGTTATTAACAGACAAAGCCCCTTTTATCATCATGTTTTGGAGATGTCTGATCACTTTCCTCCAGCCTTGCTCAAGGGGCATTACAGCTGATTGTACAACTCAGTCTAGCATTCATAGTGTGCTTTGCAGGAGGCTCTGCCCAGGGGTTTTGATCAGCAGCTCTTAGTTTGGATGAAGGATGAGAGAAGTGGGGGAAAACTGGAAAGTTACGAAATACTTTTTACCAGAGTCTCATGCTGACTTTATATCCAAGTGTGAGAATTGCTTCTGAGATCATTGCTGTTTCTGAGCTCAGACTGTGTCCTCTTGTATAGCATGTGATGTTGTCACTCACTCTTCTTTAAGAGGTACAGATTGACAAAGCCACTACTTACATGCTGCACATGGTAGCTAAGTATTTGCCATCATAATTAAATGAAATGCCAAAATACCTCTATCATACCAAAAAAAAGCTTTGACCAGAGCTTTGAGGTAGGTCTGTCCAGACCTTTTCCCTTGATGAGCTCTTTAAACTTAAACCTCAGGTTTTCTTTGAACAAAGCCTACATCAGACAAACATCTTAAAACAGAGATGAGAGAGAAATGACAGACTAGACATGGGGAATGGCTTATAAACAAATCTCCTGCTGTTCACTTTGTCCTTGCTTCCAGTCTTGGTTTCAGTTAGCTCTGTGGCTCTCAGGGTTGAAGCAGAATGCAAGTTCGCTCTGGTCCCTAGCCAGTCTGTTTTTTTTCCATTGCCACTGGGGCCCATTTCTAGCTTCTCCTGCTGCTCTCTGCCGTCTGCTGAGCCTGATCTGCATGCTCACGTCTCCTTTCGGTTTGCTTCTTTCCTCTTAAGCACTGTCAGTAGCTCTCAAATGAAGTTAGTGTGTTCTTTCCCCTGCAGAGAGGCCCACTTGGTTTTGTTGCTCTCTTTAAGGGAACGTAATATACCAAGAGAAACAAATGCATTGGATGCTCTCTGTTCTAGCCCCTAACAGACACATTTTTCTGGAAAAAAACAAGGGTATGTTGTGATAAATGTGAAATGTGCAATATAAATATTTAGCTACTCTTAACTGATCTCTTAATGTTTTCTGGCTATCTTTTGAAAGCTGTTTGTTCTTTGTGTTTTTTCTCATAGTCTTTTCTATCAAAATGCACGTTTTCATGAGTTCCTGTATAATGGAGAAAATATACAGAGTTATCCACACCTCCAGTTTGTGCAAAGGCTAACTGGGGGACCTATTCGACTGTGGTGTACCTCAGCTGGAATTTTGGCTTTTTCTTTGGAGTCCTTAATTGCTGGTTTTTTGTTGTCTAGGATGCTTATTGCTGCTAGTTCAGCAGATAAGTTTATAACAAAGAGTGGAGGTTCAGTATTTGGTGTATTTCTGTATGGGATGGATCAGTCTGCTCACATTTGGTACTGCTGTAGCAGACCTCTTGTGTGAATGCATGTGTAGGTGCTTAGACTGGATTAAGACAAAAGATGTGATGGGTAGAGATCTGACAGGGAATTACTGAGAAGTATAGCAAGTCTTCCTCTGCTTTAGTGTAGATCCTATACGACTTTGCACAATGAATGTGGTTGCTTTTATCCTACTCCAGTCTGAAAGTTCCCAATGAGTTCAGAGAAGCTATGGCAGAAACATACCCATCTGTGAACTAACCATTAGTGTAATGAAAGGTTTTACACAAATCTGTAACATCTAATCGGTTCCATGACAACTAAAAGAATAGCAAGATACTCCACAATATGATGAAAAACAGTTATATTGAGGAGGAGGAACATACATGAAAGAAACAACCAAACAACAGTAACAAGAATAGACACGCATTTTTATTAAATGAAAACACACTAAACAATGACCTTTCTGACAAACCACAGAAGTAGCAAACAAGCAGCCTTTTAAATAACAGTTCCATACTGGATTCCTGCACACGTACCCCCTAGAAGCTTAATGCAGTCCAAATGTCTATCCTTTGGACAGGGCCTGTATGTTGATGAATGAGTGAACAAGTGAAAGCTTGCAAGTTACTCAAACCTGTGGGGAATCCATATTCCTATCTTCTCCAATTGAATGTGAATTTTGCTCATTTCATAGTTTCTTTATCCTTAGTTCTGTTCTTATGGAAGGGAAGTGAGGGGGAACAAGACTGTTAGTAAATGAACTGTTGTAAAAGGTATGCTTAGTCTGCTAAAAATTACTTGCCTTTGAACTTAGTCCAAACCACCTCTTAGTTCCTACTGATGCTGGGCTGCTATAGCGCTCATCAATGTCATTTTGTATTTGAAATGGAGAAATGTCTTGCATCATGACAGGGTTTTGGGCTGCTTTGTCCCATTAGGCAGATACTGTAAACTGGATATGAGGGACAAAATATCATGTGAGATCATAAAAAAATCAGTAGCTCTTGCTTCCTAGGCTTCTCAAAGCAGGAGATATGAAGAAAGTACTTCAGATTTGTTTTTATCAGTTTATTGAAACCTTTTAAATTCTCACTCTTGCTAATAGCTTTTATCTATGCGATCTATCAGGTCAAATAACCCCCAATGTAAGAATCAGATGGTTATTGCATGACTTTATTCTGTCATAACAATTTCTACTAATAATGTGTTTTCAAAAGCCAACTTCAGAGCATTGCATTCAACTAAGCATAAACTATTAAGAGCTGAAATCCCTGCAATGGACAAATGCTTTGCCTATGTCTGTGTAATACTTTTCTTCTAACCTTTTGGATTGTTCTGTTTTTTTCCTAGATCTTTTATCATAGTTCAATATTAGTAGTTATAAACATTCTCCAACCTTCAAAATTTCATTAGAAATAATGGTTATGCCTATTGCTTGCAAGTTTGTAAAAATGCAAAACACATAAGATGAAAATAAGGTACTGCCATTCTTATTTGATGGTGTTTTATCAGAATTAAAATGTCCTATATATACCCAGTAACTCTTACTGCAGTTTGTAAACTCAGTGGAAGTAATACAATGTCAAAAACTGTTGCACAAATTATAAAATTCAATGATGCCAAATGGAAAAGAAGATGGTTTCTAAGAAAGCAGAAGAAGGGAAATGGAGACTCCATGTCTTGTTCTTTGCAGGGGGCTCTGTGTGTATAGGTGTGTGCCTGTGCCTGTGTGAGAAGCAGGTTGGGTGGGTTCAAAAAGCCACTGGTTAGGTGGGCCAGACTGTAGCTCAGCTGCATGTTGAGTGCTCTGCATCCAGTGTGTTCTCTCCTCTCCCACTTCTCAGTTAGGCTCCCTTCATGCTGTAAGAATAACCTCACTTAGATGCAGATCAGGCCAAAACCATGTTAGTCATGTTGTAGCCCATGTCTCTGCACAGGTTAATGCTTTTTGTCCATATTAACAGAACAACAAAGCGTGTTCAGCATGCAGGTTGGCCACAGCCATGTTGTACTACAAAGGCTAACTATGGCTACTTCTTGAGCGTAGACAGGGCTTCATTCAGCCTTTCTGTGATGAATTATTATAGCTTGGGCAGACTTTCATATCATTTCAGAAAGGGCATGTTAAAGTCTTGTACCTCTTGAAAGACACTTTTAAATAAGATGCAGCTGCATTGTATTTTCAGTCCATTCCTTTGTTGCTTTATGAGAAAAGATGACTAACTCATTTACAGCAATACTGGGCAGTAATAACTTTAAATTTAATGGGGCACACGGTGTCTGGATGCCTTAGGATGCCTGGCAGGCTATAACTTAATATAACTTAAAAAAAAAAAGCAGTGTGATTTGACACAATAGAACTGATGGAGAAACAGAAACCCTATTGTGTGATAAATAGAACAGTGTCCCACAAACAATATCAAACCCAAACTCTCTGCAGCCTGACCCAGAGGGCCACTGTTTCCTCTGAAATGTCAGAGAGGAGTGTGCACTTGAGCTAAGTGAAAGCATTTATATAGGCAGGCTTTGCATATGGTAAAACAGAACCAGCTACAGCTTTAGACTGAGCAGTAGGATTTGTTAACCAAGGATGAATGCTTCAGAAAGGAAGCAATATACAGTTGCAGGCATCTTTCAAATGTCTTTCTATAGCTATTACTTTTCTTTGAAAAGCATGCTTTTCCTCTTATTAATCATTAGATTAATTTGTACATATAGATATACATATATTTTTCCACTGGTCCCTCTTCTCTAGTAATTTCAGATAGTTATAGAGCTCTTATAAAAAATGCCTTGTTGACTTTAATCTGTTTTCAAAATTAATTTCTGTCCCAAAGTGTGGGTTTAGGCTTCTATCAAACTTCTGTATCAGCTTCCATTCTTGGTGAACAGTGGAACTATTTCCTGAGGGGATGCCACATCAGGTCCTTTTCCTCAGTTATTCCATTGTCTCCAGACATCATCTCTTTGTGAAGCTAAACAGCCCTGTGAAGTCTAAATAGATGGCTCTGTCTGAAAGAGTGAACTTGTTTGAATTATTCTACTGTTGCTTGCTAGGAAGAACATATTTCTTACGTCTGTCCCGATTTTGCAAATATAAAAATAATGAAAGGAATCAAAATAAGTGTTTTCAAAACTGAGTAAACTCAATAAGCAATGTTAAGCCCTACAAAATATTTGTAATGTTAACCTTTGTGTCCTGGTTTTGCCCAACATCATCCTCATTTTAGAATCCCTTTTAATGCTTCAGCCAGAGCTGGATTTATGAGAAAGCAGTGTTCCCTTTAAATGAAAACAAATTAGAGCTTTAGCTGAGATGAAGTTATTTTCATTATGAAGCTCATAAGGTTACTGTTTTTGTTTTGCTGGCAGATATTTACAGTTTTGAAGGCTCTGCCTGCACCTGTGGTTACAGTTTCTTTTGGGTGTTTTTTGTTTTTGGTTGTTTTTTTTTTTCCTCTCTGCATAAGAGCAAAGGAGAGGGAAGCAAGAGCCCAGGCTCTCTGGGATCAGTGACCCAGGACAGATGATCTGGGTATGACTAAGCAGACCAATAAAGATGTATTCTATCCCATAAACATCACACTCTCGCTATAAATTGGGGAGCTTGCAGGGAGTGACCCCTTCCTGCTGCTTCTTTAGCCCCTTTTGATCCCTTACCTTCATGATGGTGGCCTATATTCATTCCTGAGGCTTACCCTTCCTATCATGTTTTGGTTGGCATACAGCTAGAGGCTGTTGTTTGTGAGCAGCATATAACTCTGAGTGCTTTATTACCATTGTTCCTAGTCTTGTTACAGTTAATTGGTATTATTATTATTAAAGTTTGGGTTGTTTTGTTTATTAAACAGTCTTTATCTGAACTGAGTTCTTTTATTTTTAATCTCCTGATTCTCTCCTTCATCCCACCAGGAGGGAGGAGGGCAAGTTTATAATGTAGTGTAGTTTATAATGTTTGGATGTTTGCTGGGTTAAACCATGACACTTTGAAATAACTACTGGTTTTGTTAATTGTTTATATTTGCTTGTTTTTCTAATGTACAAAAGTCATTTTGCAGTTGATCCTTATAGACCTTGGCAACAATATCTGAAGACCATTTGAGCCAGAGTTGAATATTTGCTGATTGCTGCTTCTTACATCTTTGAGTTTAGCCTGACATCTTGTATAATACAGACTTGGAAAGAAGACTCCTACAGTTAAACACATTCTCTTACTAAGTATTGTGAAAGACAACCTTGCATAACTTTTCTTTCTAGTAACAGTCATACTATGTTTGTAGCTTTCTTATTTGATACTGTGACTGTATTGGAGGGGTGGCTGCAGGGGTGGAATTAGGCAGTCTCTTGAGTCTGGTGTAAAATTTCAGAAACAGTGCATTTCACAATCTTGTGTCTTCCTTATGGCACCCCAGTTAAATAATGTTAACAAGAAATACAGTGCCCCAAGAAGTGCAGTAGTCAAACTTGCATGTTATGGCATCAGAAAATATTTCTGTCTGGATGCTGAAATTTTAGGTAGTTGCAATCTAAAAGTGTTAACTACAACAATTAATAAAGGATATGAGAGGGCACAACTTAATTTTCCAAAAATTGATGCTATTCAGTGGGTGGTCATAAATCAGAACAATTGTTATTTGAAGTAATTTCTTCAGAATGTCATCATATTTGGTTTTTTTTAATCTCACCAATGCACATTCTCATTTTTTTAAGATGCCTCCTCTCTGCTTACTTGAAGTTCTGCAAAACTACAAGGCTATGTGGCTGGATGTGTTGCTTTAAAAACAAAACAACCCCCACAGGCATGTACAGCACATATGCAGCCTACTATTCTAAAAATATGTTACTACTACTTGGTATTTTTAATTATTTTCTACTAGCTCTTCAGAATTCTTTCTTATATCACTTCTGTGAAGTTGTCATGTGAGATAGCGGCAAAAATCTACTACAGTCAAATGACATTGTGCTTATTTTAGGTCCTTATTATGTGGATTAATTAAATAGTTGTTACTTAATGCATAACTATGAAATCTGAATTACTATCTTAATCTGGAATTTATTCACTTAAAATTTTGTCTTAAGTTTTTTAAACCCTAATTTAAAAACCTCTGAAACAATATGAGTCAAAACTTAATACGCAGTCAGCTTGGGAATGGACATGCACACACATGTATGTATTTTAATATTTTCAAAGGGAAGGAAAAAATTCCTAATTCCAAAATCCTGGAGCTAACTTCCAGAACTTCAAATACCTAAGACAGAATTTTTGACAGTAACTACTCTGTACATGCAAACAAGAAGAATAAGTTTAAAAACGAATTGTACCATATATTGCTTTACGTGACCTTGAGTATCACAACCTAAGAAGTTTGTATTGGTTTACATAAAAACCAAATAGCCAACTTTGCACTGATTAGAAGAGAGATTTGGTGAGGGAATAATTTCTATGTTGAAATGCTTACTGAGTTCAAAAAGCTCTGAAAGAATCAGTGTAGAAAAAACAAGCCACAAAAAAAGAAGAGTTCTTAAAAATAGCTCTGAAAGGAATTTTCAAATCAAAGTGCATTAGGGAAAAGAATAACTTAAGATTTTCAGATCACCAGAAAATAGACAAAACAAACATTTAGAACTGGGTGGGGGGAGGGAGGACGGAAAAAAATTAAGCAAACCTCAGACACTGAGTAGATGGGGCTTATTATAATATTTACAAAAGGCACATTAATTGTTTAGGAAAGTAGATTGTCTTAGATCCAGAGATTGAGGTTTTAGTTGGTAGTATAACATATGGTTTAAGCGGACTCCATGTCAACACAATTTGTTTCAGGTACTTAGTCACTGTGCCTGGTGATTACTAGTAGTAAGGGTGCCAATGTCCCCAAAGCAGGGCAGACTTTAAAGGTATACCCAGCTCTTGCTAAGCTCTGCTAGTTAATTTGCTGCTTTGGTTTCTAAAGCTTTCATTTAAGGGTATTACAATTCTTGGATTTGTTTTCAGGAACAACAGAAGAGTCATTGTGTCTGCACGTGCTGGGACGTTGCATGAACTAAAGCACAATATGGTTTCATATTCTGCTTGTCGCATTGTATATCAAAGCCACTGCTATTGGCTTTAAAGAAGGGGAAGATTTCTCCCATATATATATATATTGGTTAGTTTCTCTGGAGAATGGAGTAGTCAAAAAAAAAATAAATCTTAGGCTGAACTCTGTACAACAGAGAACAGAACAAAAAGCCTTGAAAGGTCTGTATGCTACTCTTCTTCCCACTAGATTCTGTCATTAGACAAACTGAAACCTTTGCTTCCTGAAAACTCCAATGCAAAATGAAAGTGCAAAGCACTTTTTTTTTCATCCTGGTCCAGACACCACAGTGTAGAAAGCCTGGGAAGTAATTTACAATGGAAAAAGCAAAATGATCCCATACAAAGTTAATGACCTTGTACCTGGTCAGAAAAATGGGCTTGGTAAATTCCAAGGGAATATCTGACTGAAACCCTTGCATATCTTGTCAAAACTAAACATTGTCACAGAATGATAGGGGCTGCAGGGGACCTCCATCATCTAGTCCAACCACTCTGCCAAAGCAGATTCAGCTATAGCAGGTTGTACAGTATAGTGTCTTCAGGTGGGTTTTGACTATCTCCAGAGGAGACTGTACAACCTGTTCCAGTGCTCTGTCTCCCTTAAAGATGGCACTTTGTGTGTTCATCTGTACCTGTTGCCTCTTGACTTGTCACTAGGCACCACTGGAAAGAGTATGGCCCTATCTTCTTGATGCCTGCCCTTTAGATGGTTACAAGCATTAATAAGATCCCCTTGCATTCTTCTCTTCTTAGGACAAACAGACCCAGCTCCCGCAGCCTTTCCTCATAAGAGAGATGCTCCAGTTCCCTCATCATCTTTGTAGCTCTCTGCTGGACTCTCTCCAGTAGTTCCATGTCTGTCTTGAACTGGAGATTCCAGAACTGGATACAGTGCTCCAGATGTGGCCTCACTCAGGCAGAATAGAGGGGGAAGAGAACCTCCTTTGACCTGCTGACCACACTCTTCATGCACCCCGAGATACCGTTGGCCTTCTTGGCCATAAGGGCACATTGCTGGCTCATGGTTAACTTGTTATCCATGAGGACATGTCCTTTTCCATGGAGTTATCTGCACACTGGAAAAGTACAGCTATACATGAACAAAGAGGAAATAGTCTGACAAGACTGTAACTGTCCTGCAAATGGAGTAAAATCCAGGTTAACAAAAGATTGTTTTTAAAGTGCTGCTTCTGATCTTACCAGGTTAAAAGGAAGTGGATGGGTTGAAAAAGAGATTTATATCCAGGAAGGAAATTTTCAAAACAGTAACTACAAACCTGATTAATCTGCAGTGGAAAAATGTTTTGTTAACCAGTGAAAGTACAAACAGGGAAGGGGAAACCATTGTCACAAATGACACACCTCAGACCTGTCAGCTGCTACAGCCACATTCTGGTATTGCTATGGATGCTGCAACAGCAAATATTCTAATGCTTAAGGATGCAGGGAACTATTAAAAGGATAAAACAGTGTTTGCCTCTCTGATTTCAGTCTAACCGCCTGAGGGGCAGGAGGAGGGAGGAAAGAAATGTGAAGTCTCTGGAACTTTTTAAGGATGACACTACACTATCTGAACAAGAGCTCATCTATGAAAAGTGATCCTTTCTTCTGGAGAACACATTTTCCTTCTAAACTGCTGGATACTTCAGTGGCTGGCATGTTTACTCCTGGAAACTTGAAGATCATTTTTGCCCTGAATCTTCTTGTTTCTTAGATTGTGACATATTAATTTACTAAGTATGATCCTTAGTTAACTGTTCTCTGGGTGGAGGGAGTATCATATCATGCTTCTGGTATGATGTTGTGACTCGTGGAAAGAATACTCCACAACCTGTAAGGTTTAAAGTACATATGCTTATTTGGCGCGCCGGTGCACGGGGGATCTTTCCTCCAAAAACGTGCGTGCCTCCTGCGGCAGCTTGTCTTAGCTTTATACAGTAAAGTGTTGCACATTCATAACTTTTCCCCGAAAAGGCGGTCTTTTTCCGAGAACTCCTTTGCATATGCTCTGCCACCTTCTCTTCCCAGTCGCATCTGTGCAGTGCCTCCTGGTGGTTGTAGGCTGGGGTCTTGGGGATGAAGTAAATAGTCCTTTTGCCTACTAAGCTTTTCACTTCTGTTCTCCAAACCACAAAGCCGGTTTCTACCAATTTGCCGCAATGTTCTTCTTGTTATCAGGAGCTGTAAGACACTTCAGGCAGAACATCCTTGGCCTTATCAGGAACTGTCTGTAGCCTACCTTTCTTTACACAATGACCTAAAATATATTGCTTCAGCTGAATAATTGTTATCCTGTTAACTCTTAAGCATTATTCTCCCAAGCTGTGTTAGCCCCAAGCTACAATTTTCTTTATAAGTGTTACAATTCTCTCTATCAGTTGCAACAAGTATTGTAACTCCTGACATGCAACTCTTGTAATTATTTTGTCACCACACACTGATTCCTACCATGGAATTTCACTTGGGACATAGCAGCTTCCATAGCTACACTACAAGCTTTCTTCTGAAAATACCTCTTTCTCCTTCTAAGGAAGTTACGTAAATGGTTCCTGAGACCATTAAGCTTCAAATCTGAAGGCTGCTGGATGCCCTTGTGCTTCTCCTTAATGTTCCATGTAGCTGTAAACAAGAGCAACATAGAAGCAGTGGGTGAATATGTTCAGTTTCCCTCTGAGTACATTGCAAATGAACTACAGCTTAGTGTTTTCTCTTTGAGGAGGGGTGAGATTCTTCAACTGCTTGGCATTGTGCAGGCTGTGGATAAGCCCTAGGACAGGCCATAGAAAGCTTTATAATTTCATAGTAGCCTGAGCATAAATAACTCAACATATGACTAAGCAATTAAGAAAGTAAAAAGAACAACTGGAAAGCAAGATGTAAGAAGGGCATCCTCTGTTAAATAGGTTTGAAGTTATTTGCAAAATAACATGTATATGACCTATTATATAAATATTAAAGGTACTTTTAAGAATTAAGATAATGAAAAAAGGAATTAAGATTACAAAACTTAACACAGTAATGCTAATTCTTGTAAGTTTACAACAGTTCAAATTGTATGTTATGACTTCTAATTCTGTTACTTTGCTTCATTGTTATTTACTGTGTTGTTTGGTTAAGGTTACCACCAAAATGTGTTTTTTATTTAATGTATTACATCAGAATAAATTATTTTACTTGAGGTATATTCCTCAGATTTTTTGGTCCCCAACAATTAATCTAACTGGTTTAGCTGAAATGAATGCTTAAACTATCAAAGCATTTTTCCTAAAAGAATTATGCCAATAAAAAAGGAATCTAGCTGTCACCATGTTTTTCTTTCCATATTTTTTTGCTGTTTTGTAAGTAGCAACTGAAGTATGTGCAGCTACTTAAGCACGTAAACCCAAGTGGTGAGGTTATCTTAATAACACTAGAAAACAAAACATTACAATTGTGTACATGAAATAATTAAAAATATAATGAAGCAGATAAAGCAGAAACCCTGCAAATGATAGCAGCAACTGGGAAAGAATGATGAAACTTGCCTCTAAGACTTTTCGAAAAACCCTATGCTGGCATGGTACAAGCAACTTTTAGTTTAAAGAGGTAATCATCCTCCTCCTGCTCCTCCCTTGGAAAAATGAAGTTTTAGGCTTGTTCAGTGACTGGTGCCAATTTAAGAAGTCCTTTATTCTACCTTTAAACCTCCTAGTTGTGTTAATTGAAATATATTTGGGGCATCTCAGACAGTGAATATCCTTATGCACATGCCACTGCTCTTTTATGATTAGAATTAAGTGCATTACATACAGCAGAATGGAAAACATGAAACTTGTCTACTTGCACATTTCCTCAGAAACTCAATGTTCTCTCTGGAAGAGGAAAGGACTCGCTGAGATTTCACACATCTGGGTTGTTGTAAGATTTTTACAATGAAACAGTAATATTTTTCATTTATATAATTTTGTACTGCCATTTCAACATATTTATTTTTTTTAATGCTCTGTATTAATCTCAGTTTGCAGCACAAGGTAAAACCTGGGTATGTTTCCATATTCAGACTCTGCTTCACAGTAGATTCTCTTTACAGCCCATTTTCCAGTACTCTGGCTAAAGAGAAAATGGAAATTTGAAATATTGCAGAACACTATTATGCCTATTCTTAATTATAGGAACTTTATCTTATGTACATATCAAACCTACTTTCTTCCTGCTCTTGGAACAACATCTCCTGCTGTATAGCCTGGCTGTGGTAGATCAACTCCATTGAATAATGACAGTGTTGTCACTAATCTGGGCTAAGGGTTCTCAGAGAAGTAATTTCTGTTTTCTCTGGGTGACTGTGGTTTTTGCATGTGATCTTTTCAGTTGTGCACACAACCCTATTTCTCATTGTTTTAGAGCATGAGTGCCACCCATCAGTTAAGCCACCTAGACAGCACTGAATAGCTTTTGGCAACGAAGTTGGTTGTTTCTGTGAGCACAAACATTCCTGGATTGATTGTCACCCTTCTCCCTGCTGCACCTGTTTAATGCAAGTGCCAAGAAAATGAATACTTAAAAACAGAGTGAAGAAAATTAGCTTGGCAGGTGTTTCTGTTGCTCAAGAGTGGGGAACTTGAAAGCAAGCCAGTAAGTGTGGTGATTTAACTATACAGGATATATACTGCCTGCTGAAATGTTTAGTGCAAAGATAACTTCTGTTTGGCAGTGACTTTCTGAGAAGAAATCGATGGGTCAATGTGGATCACTATACAGACTAAAAACCTGTTGATAAGAGTGCTTTTGGAAGGTGCCCACAAAGGCATACTTCTCAGTCTCTAGGAAAATGGGCTGGAAATGAGCTGACAAAAATTTTTCCCATACTTTCTTCAGTAGAGCCTCTGCTGATAAAGTAGAAAGCTGTTCACCTGTTTGATTCTATCTGGTGACTGTCTGTGTGTGTAGAGGGAGCCACAGAAGCACTTCATGCCTGGGTGCTAGGGGTTCATGAGTCTGAGACTTGGTCAGCACTAAGAAATCCTGTTAGTGTAGTTGCCTCACAGCATGACTTCATGCTCCCAAGTTGCTGCCAGCTATGCCAGCAAACCCTGGTGTATCTGCAGTGACTGTAACAGAAGAGTGTATTCACTGGTTCAGATGGTCACTTTAGATAACCTATGTCAGCAAGACATACTCCTTTCACTGGTGTTGCTGGCATAGGTGCATTCTGCAATCAATTTCATGACAAACAGGACTACAGGAGGCTATATGCACCCATGCTATGCATGTAGCAAATACCAGACAGTTATGTTGAAGCATTCAGGGCTGCGCTCTTGCCACTGACTGATGATCAACATATACTCATGTGATGTCTTTCATCTTTGCTCTGATTTGATTCTTTTGGACCTCTGAGATATCACCCTCCTCACATCAATAAAAAAAATTTCTAATTCTTTGGTGGGAACTAGAAGCTTTTAATACTTAATTTTTACATACGTTAATGTCTCTGGATGAATACAAAGGAAAGAGATTGTTACACTCCTGTGGTCTAACTATTATTAGCATCACAATTTTAAAATGTGTCTATAGATTTAGCATTTTTATTTTTTTTTCCTTTTCCCTCTGCTTGCCTCACATGCCTTTGTACTTGCTTTTAACAGCATAATCAGATGTAAACAAATCCCTTTTCCAAGTACAATGGTTACTACTTCAACTTAGCAACAATATTTGTGAGCTGAAATACTAACCAAAATTAATCAATTTTCTAGCAAAAGTTCCATGTTGGACACTGTGTTTTTATGAAAAAGAGTAGTACTGGTGTGATGGTAGCAACTTGTTGAAGTGTTACTTTTCTCCCTGTTCTAACTAGATTACAGCATTAGTCAAAATAGACTGCCCCTGCTGGGTATGTTCTAAGAATATATAAGATTTTACTTTTTATACAAAAATGGTGTTATGTTTGGGTTCCTTGGGTTGCTAAATTTCTGACAAATCTGAGTTCCCATCCTCAAAAGTGAAGAATTACGTGGTTTCAAAACTGGATTCACCTGTTCCTGCAAAAAATCATGATCATAAATCTGAGTAATGTTTGAGAAAACAGAGTGTTCATGCGAAGCATCAGTAGCGCTCAAGTGTGTTTGGGTACTGTTTCCAATGAGAATACTGCTGTTCTCTTCAAGCAGGTAAACAACAGCAAAAAGATACTTTGGCAACTGTTTACATGCAAGATGCCCTAGTTCTTAAAAAAATCAAACAGGAAAAAAGTCCCAACCTCCAAAAAACCAACCACCTTTGAATTTTGGTCATAGGGTGAAGCCCATTTGCCTCTGTTTGGCTTCCTGATCAATCTCCATCTCTCAAATCCGCACCCAGGGCATCACATGAGGAGGCCGCTCGGGCCGTCTCGCTCCGGAGCGCGTCGTCGAGGCCAGGCTTTGTCTTTCCTCTCACGACAGTCACGCCACGGGATTTAACGCAGCAGCCGGGCGCCCCTCGACGGCGCGAACGCCCCGAGCGCTGGCAGTCGCGCCCACCTCCGCTGCCCCGTCGGTCGCGCGCGCCCGCTGCAGTCACCCCG
>NW_010187489.1:111171-116312 GCF_000695765.1 Mesitornis unicolor | reverse complement strand
CCGAGCGATTCTGTGTGTCTGTGTGTGATTACTGAAAAGAGAAATTGCTTTTGACTTCAGCATAACAGAGTACCTCCGAAATACTTTTATTATAGTAGTCTGAGGCCTCTCAGTGGCCGAGAAAGGTCTGGAGTAGTATAGCTCTGCTGCAAAAGAATACCTTCTACTTTGTATAGATACCATGGATCATACCTATAGGGAAATTGTATTGAATATCACTTTCATCAGGCTTTGATATTTTTTTTAGATCTGACTTTTCTGAAATCTTTCCCAGCAAAAAGCTACCACATTTATGCTAAGCTGTTCAACAGCACTGCCACATGTGCCTAATGCAGTGAGGTGGATCTCCTCTTTGTGACACCAGAAAAAGAAAAAGGAACAAGAGACTCTTCACAAAAAATCACAAACACTTCATGTCTGGAGTCATGCTTCAGGCACAGTTTATTCATGTCTTAGATTTATCTTGAAACCTTCACTTGAGCAGCCCTCCCTTTGATATTGTCATGCTGAGTTCTCCAGATCTTCTGCAGCTAAAGCACACAGTTTACATGAGCAAAGTATGGAGGAGAAAGTGATGTACACCACCTCACCAAGAAGAGAGTCTCCCCTTTAAGAGAAGAGCCTGCCCTTGAAAAGGGATGGAGCTGGAGATTGCACCAGGACAACTGAAGGGAGGACTTCTGTGATTGTCCTAGGAGACTGTACCAGACAGTAGGGAGGAACAAGTCTGAGACCATAGGTAAGATCACAAAGAATGTTTAGTTGATTAGTCATGATGAAAAAGAAAAAAGGTTGAGATCCATCTTGAGTAGGTACTGTATTTCCATAGCAGAAGGTTGACATGGAACATCTAACTCTTTTTAAACTGTGTGTTTCATTTAGGATAAAATGTTGCCAGGATTCAGTTATTTAAAAACAAATAAGCAGCAGCTTGAATGCAGATAAAGGTACCCAACTCAATTAGGAAGGATATTTTTTTTCCAAATCTGAAAGCAGGCATTATCCTCCTTCGATAGAAAAACACAGCTGTGCAGTGCGGAGATACTAATGTATTCTGCATTCAGCAGATCGTAGGGAAAACAGACATTCTTATTTTGGATACAATTCAAACTTTTGGCAGTCCCTTCCAGCTCCTGAGGTCATTTACATCACTTCATTACAATGTGCACACAGTGTTCATACCTTGTAATATGCCGATTGACTATAAGTAAGTATTTGCATGTTATTGCTCCATAGCTTAATGAGAGGCATCTCATTTCAGAATTTTAAATATTTAGTGACCAGGTGTTTAACTGCCAAATACAAATTATCAAGTCTGTTTCTTATGAGGAAAAAAATCCAGTAAGTCCAGTAAGACATTCTTAGTACCCAACCAGTGAAGTGTGTAAAAAATGTAGGGAGCTAAATTCTGTTCTCATTAAAACAGCATAAATGTGCAATTATTCCTCTGAAGCAAAAAGTACACTACTAGATATACTTTATTTTAATTAAAATTAGAATGTGGACTCTAATGTATCAGATTATTAGTGATATTTTATGTTAAAACACAGATACATGGATGGAATCACAAGTCATGGAAGGAATAAAGAAAACAAAAGAGAAAATATACTTTAAGCTTTTTGTTCATTGTTGTTTTCTTCTTTTCCTAGTTATTCACATTTCATATTTGTTCTGCTTTGAACTGAGTGATTTTGGGTTTTGTTTGTTTGGTTGGGTTTTTTTGTTTAATTGATGGGTGACTCTTAGACTCTTTAACATGTATCTAAATGAAAATAGCTTGATTTTCAAAGTCATAAAGCATCTTCTGCGCTCCTTGATTCAGTACCTTTCATTATTTGACCATGGAATGTCTATTAAGGTGAATGTAATGGGATCATAAAAAAGACAGATGCAGCCCTGGTTTATGTCAGGTAAGGTATTCCTAGTAGAAACAAGGAGGTTGAAGCTATTTTTGAAGGCATGGCAAAATCTCCATAGAAAATACAGGTTATAGTCTCAGTGTTTGCATCAGAGAACCCAGTATTTGAAAGCAACAGATGTAAACAGAAGCTATTAGGATGATCAGAATTTTGGAGAGCCTGCAAGAACTCAATAAAAGTGTTCAATTTATTCAGCTGAATAAAGGAAAAAATGTAAGAAAGAGGGCAAAAGGAGAGTGTTCTCTTTCAGATATCTCTTCCTGCCTCTGTGCCTCTGTACTCTATTAGAGACTTCCTGAACTGTAGAAAGCTGTCCCATACTACCAGCCATCATTGTCACTTCATGTGTACTGTGGATAGTATCATAACCTCATGTCTGAGATAAGTGGTCTGAAGTGTGTACACAGTTTTGAGATTTCCATGCATTATGTATTGCATGGTTGTATAGTGGCATAATTGCTTTCCATTTTTTCCAGTTTTGTTTAGTTTCCTCATTTGTTTTTTCGAAAATAATTCAAATTTTCTATTTTTCTTTTTATTGTTATTGATGTTTTCAGATCTGTAGTACTTAAAATATCTCTTTCCTGACTAGTAATATCTAATTCAGAATCCATTGATAAATTCATAGAATTAGAGACTTTTTTTTTCTTTATGTGCTTCACTTTGCAGTAGTTGGCACTGAGTTTCATTCACATATTAGTTATCCAGAGAGTTAATTGGTCCTGGTCCTGGTATGCAGGCTACATCAATATTAACAGACCTAAAAGGAGTCAGGCAGGGTCTGGATCACTGGTTCAAGTCCTTATCCTGGCACCGTTTAGCCAGGTCCCTGACATATTTTTTGTTCTGTGCCAACCAGTCAGTGCCTAGACAATTGAAAAGCACCATTTGGAGAAGACGGCTGTCAAGAGGTTTTTTAAATGCAGCTATAGGAGTGAAAATACGTAGTACACAAGTTTAGCAATATGTGTACAACCTACACACTTTCAGCTGTCCTCTGGTCCAGAGAGCAGACCCTGAACTTTTCTATTTACTACTACACACATTGTCATAGCAAACAGGACTGGAAGAGACACAGAAAATCAAGATTAATTTTACGTATGAAACTCCTGACAGGTACTTGTTTAGCCTAGTCTTAAATGTTCAATGTTTTTACAGTCATCTGAATGGAGCTTTCAGATTATGACTGCATAGCTTAGTTTTACCATTAAAAGAGTTTTTATGATACTGAAGAAAAATCTTCTACTTAAACCTGCTTCTTTTGTCCTATTCTCATATCAAGGAAATAGACAAGTTGCTCAGCAGCAATTATTACCGTGTCCCCCTTCAGATTTGCCTCTATGTTGCCAAAAATCTTGAACTGTTTCCTCATATTTTCACGGCTGCAGCTCTTCATCTCTGCTCTGCTATGGGCATCTCTGCCAGCCCACAACCTTTTTGGGGACTGATGCCCAGAACAATTGCTTGAAATGCTTCAGTTGAGTCATTGCCAGTGCTGGGATGAGAGAAAGATTGCCTCACATGTCTTACAGAAGATAATTCTCTTTTGCTTCTTAATTTGGTATTTGTTACTTCTGCGGCTGTGTGAGAAAAAGCTTTATTTTTTTTGTTGGCCTCATGTTTCTGAGTTAGCTATAGTCATTGCAGTCAGTGTCCTGCTGATTCTCCATTACCGTATGTTTGATCATGTAGTAGGATTTCCAGTTCACCTAGATGTACCTGTGACCTCACTGTACAGATTTCCATCAGTGAATTCCTCACTATCCAAGCCTATGAAGAATAACATAATCCCACCACTGACACAACCATCACCATGACTTTAGCCTTAACTACAGCCAGTGTTTATACCTACCTGTAGGCTTTTGCCACTGGACACCACTACCAGTTTTCATTATAAGCTGAAAGGTGATGTGATATTCTCAAGGTGAAGATATTCATCCTCTTTTTCATGACATGACCTCTCTCCTTCCTTACCAGTTCATTGAACAGTATCCCAGCATCAGAGCAGCCAAAGTACCCTTGTCAACATAACTGCACAATTAGGTATTCATCTCCACATTTCAGTTGCTTCTCTCTGTGCCTGTCTTCTTTGCTTATTCTTTCCTAGCAAGTAAAGATAGACCAAAAATCTCAGAAAATGCAGCCTGTGATGTGAATGCAATCATCAGATCTTCAGGTCCTCGTTTTTTAATCTTAGTATAGTCATTTGTAAAACACAATATACAGAGAAAAAATGTAACCTATATGGAGTCAAGTAAATGCCTAGGGTTGACAGGAAGCCCACCCAGCACTCTCCTCCCCATATCGGAGAGACTGTACCAGTGATACTTAAAAACTTATGTTCTTTCCTTAACCTGAAACTATTTTTCTTCAGAGATATTCCATTACAAAAGCCCTTCAGAAGATGTGCAGAGACAAAACACTTTTATCCACTGTATTTCTTGTGTTTGCAGTATAGCTGATTTCTACCAGTCATCTCCAAGATTTCTGGGTACCAAGACTATCATTTATTTTAAACAATCTGGACTATCTTAATCATATGCCTATATTTCGTTACAGTGGTTAGGTATGCCTTCTTTATTCATGGACTTTGAAAGAGAATGATTGATGAATGGCGTTTCTTAATCAGAGGTAATGATTAAAACTTAAGCTTTTAATACTTACTTTAGATTATGGACTCATTTCTTTTACTAGTCTAACTTAAAGCACTGCAGTCATAAGTGTTTCATCAGACAAGTTTAGAGAGTCTTCAAACTAGCAAAGTATTCTGTTAGGTCAGATGACAGCTAAAAGTTTGCTTGAAGTGCTGAGGGTTCTTTTATGTTCCTTTTACATCACAGTGCCTTATTTTGGGCCCATTTTTCAGCTAAATAAAATGCACATTTCTGTCTGGAAGGCTTCTAGACATTTTCTTTCATTTTGTCTGAAACATTGAGTTAAGGTAGAGAGAAGAGTGTGTGCATATAAAAATGCACACTTTGTAAAATAAACAACCCCTCCATGGACTGATAGCCTAATAACTATGACCACTATTTTTCTCCCATATCTTCCAAATATAAGTGAGTAGGTATTTTTTATTATGAAAATAATTTCTCTACAGTGTTTTAATCTTTATTTTCTTCATGAGATGTTCCACTGCTTGAAACACTGTGTATGTCTAAATATTCATCTGCTGCCAAGCAGTGGTCTGGTTTGATATACAGGCTCTAGCAAATACCATTT
>NW_010187489.1:99731-111140 GCF_000695765.1 Mesitornis unicolor | reverse complement strand
GGAATGCCAGTTTTTTCTTTTTCGTTTTTTATATCTGTGGGGTTTTATTTTCAGTACTGGATTTAGGACTTTAAGTGTTCTATGCTTTTACATACCTGCAGTACCAAAACAGAAGATTTGAACACATTAAATATTTTTTTAAATTTAAAATTAATTTTAAGGTTTAACACCTTATGCATTGTTTAACAGCAAAACAAATCTAAAAGTCAAGTTGTAAGCAATTAAAAAATAGATTTTAAGATGAGCTTGATAAAGGATCCATAAGAAAGGCTATAATGCCTTTGAGCATTAAGCTGCTATAAGTCAATATATATTAAGAGTTATTAGTTTCAACATTCTTCCTGCGTTTCCTGTAGAAAACAATTGCTTTTATAAATTTTAGTTATCTAACTTACTTTATTTTTCAAATGTACAGTAATGCAATCTAAGAATAAATATTGCTGGATTCGTCTTCATCCCTTCTGTTCTCTCTACATTTAGAAATTTGCCATAAGTGTATTGTCACACACACCATACACTGAGAGAGAGAGAGCAGCTATTGGCGTCACTGGCTGAAGGCAGTTCATTTGAACTTTGATGAAGTTATTTGCCTCCTCTATGACAAATCATTCAGAATGGTCTTTTTTAAAAAGCTACCTTTTCATGACACAGATTAAAAGTACTGTACATAGTTTCACTAAAAGTTACATCTCAGCTTCTAAACTCCAGGGTCCCAGCCTTCATTAGCCTCACAAGAGTTTCTTTTAAACGAAAACTATCAGGAAGCAGTATTACAAATATTGGACTCTCAAAAATGTGATTCTTTCCCTACTACGCCTTTAACTGATCTTGATTAAAATGATAACAGTTTCTGAAGCTTGATGTATCTTAAATACTGTAAAGGATCCCATGAAACCATCTATAAGCAGAGTTAAGAAAAATGGGCTCAGAAAATTGTCCTATGGCAACAAATGCTGTTCTCACATGTTTTCTTATGAGAGTCCTGCTTTGAGAAGTTTTAAGTTTTGAATGCCAGCAATCACTCATGTGCACAGTATATTAGAATACTGACTTGAGAAAATAAAAATATATGTTCACATTTGCTATTTTCTACTTCTCTCTCTACAAGGCTTAAGTCAGCAGGTAAACCTCGCTTTAGCTTTGAATGGTAATTTATTTGCCTTGATGTGCTATTATTTATGTTTACTTGCTCACCAGAATAAAGAGGATGCCGAAGTTAGGTTATGCTTTATTTTTATTTTATTAACTCTAGCCTTGGTCTCTTGTTCCTTTTTTCTTACTTAGTGCCATTGTAGACATTTCATTTATGAGTACTATCAGCAGCTATGAAAGAGCAATAAAAATGATTGAGGCTCTGGAAGGGATTGATTTATGAGGAAAAGAGGAAGAGCTAAATATGGAGTGCCTGTCTAAATAATGATTCATGAATGACGTACTAAATACCTGTAAGTGTTTTAAGAGGAGAAATGAGAGAGGAATCAGGCAGGGTGGTTCCAATAGAAGTAACCAGGAGTGACTGAATGGAAGTAAGTAAAGGAAGGATTTAGGCATATTTTTCTTTATAGCCATATTTTCCTTACCGTAAAATGGTGTGCAATAAGAAAGAGTCTCCCAGGGGTGCTTAAAGCAGTGCTGTAACTTGCCTGGATCAAATGCACCATCAAGATGCTTTAGGAAACCAGTCTTCTTTGAACCAGTAATAATGATAAGAGTTGCTTTTGTATACGTATTTCAAAGTGCTCTGCAGCCAGTACTTAACATCTTACGACACATTTTGAGTCAGGTAAGGAAAGAGTTTTAGTTAGCAGAATCATTCTAGACACAAATTTTGACATGAATCACTCACAACTTTCATCTTAAATGCTTTAGTTTGACTCACAAAATTGAGAAGAAAGAAATGCTTTGCCTAACAACCTAATTACAGTGCTCAGAAAATGTCAGTTCCTGGTTCCATCCTCTCCTTTATTTATAGATATTTGACACTATGTCTGTTACCTCCTAGAGGAAGGCCAGTCCTCCATATGTAGAGCTAATGACTGTGAAGGTTTTTGAGGTGCATTATTCCTATTTTCAGCTAGTTAAGCTATCCTGCTTCCTAGAAAATTCTTCTGTGTGAACTGCAGAAAAGCACTGAGAGTGATTCTATAGCATGACAATGCTGGCAGCCCTCTGGAAGTTAGACAATATGTGTCAAGTTTCCCTGAGTAGAGGGAGGAGGGTAACTTTCAAAACCTAGTGAGTATTCTGATACTGGTCATTCTGGTCATACCACATGAATACTCTCAGATTGTGTAAAAGGAGCTTAGAGAACTAAATGTTTTATTCATCCCCAGCAAAAAAATTTTATTTTACTCATAATATTGTATTCACTTTGATCTGCATTTTTTTTCAGTTTGTCAGTTCAGCTTCCAAACAAAAAAAATCTAAGACTGACAGATGCCAAATATATGCAAAAATGTTGCTATTCTCTTATAAGTCACAGACATCCTTCTACCTGCAAAGCTGGATGACATAGAAACATTCACAGCACCAAGGTTAGTGAGATAAAGCCAATTGCCAAATACCTCACCAGAATACCAGTGAGACAAGCAAGAAAGAGGAAATTTGAATCCTGGGAAGTTGCACTCCTCTTTTTAGAAAATCCAACATGCTCTTATTTTTGCAACATGGAATTAGAAAGACAAAGAGCAGTGATTATGTTTCTCTTACCCTGCAATTTTATAACCTTATTTCCCTATTACAACAACCTGCTGGGTTCTTAATGTTCAAAAAATGTAGTTCCGTTTCAGCCCTTTCATAAGATGCACTTTCCAGGAGGTGAGGAAATGGTATAGGATGTAAGCTCTGTGAGAGGACATGGAACAGAATTGCAGAATCAGAAAGTGGCTTAGGTTGAAAGGGGTCTGTGCAGGTCATCTGGTCCACTTTCCCCTGCTCAAACAGATCCACATACAACCATTTGCCTAGACACATGTCTAGACAGCTTTAGAATATCTCCAGAGATGGAGACTTCTCTGGACAACCTGTGCTAGTGCTTAGGTACCCTGGCAGTGAAAAAGCATTTCCTGATGTTTTGAGGGCACCTTCTGTGTTTCGGTTTGTGCTCACTGCCTCTAGTCCTGTCACTGGACACCACTGAAAAGTTCCTGACTCTGTCTTCTTTGCACCCTCCCTTCAGATATTTATATATATTGATAAGTTCCCCCTGAGCCTTCTCTTTCCCAGGCCAACCAGTCACAGCTCTCTCAGCCTCTCCCTGTATGAAAGGTGCTCCAGTCCTTTAATCAGCATTGTGGCCCTTTGCTGGGCCACCATGATCATCAAGTCCTTTTCTGCAAAGATGCCTTTCAGATAGTCATCCTGCACCATATATACTGGTGCCTGGAATTATCCTTCCCGAGGTGCAGCACTTCACACATGCTTTGTTGAACCATGAAGAGGTCAGGTTTGCTCAATTTTTAAAGGAAAGATATATCATTTTCTTATAATTCCTTTTTTATAGACATCTGCCTCTCAATTTGCACTTTAAGTTTGGTCCTGCACCATTAGCAAGGAAGTTCTCACAATTGGCCTGCTAACATATACTCATTCAAATTTTATCATGATCCTTCCAATTTAGACTGGACAAGACCCAGTCAAGATCTGTGAGCTAAATCAATATGTTTCATCTGATTTTTAGTTTCTTCAGGGAAAGCTGATATCTGAGTGCCTTTTGATTTTTAGCATGTAAGGACTATTAACTTTCTCTATGGCTGCTAATTTCATGTCTTGCAGAAAAGACTCTCCCTTTTGTAGTTTTCTTCTTTTACATCATAGTTCTTGCAAGAACTAGAGGAATTATTACCATAATAAATTATCTCTAATGTATCAGTGTATCAATATCAATGAAACAACTTTGAGGACAATAATTCCTTTTATTATCCAATCTTCAGTCCTACTTTGGACTTGCATTGGTTTATGTACCAAAGTTAATTACAGAACCAAGTAATGTATTAAAATTTTCTGTCTAGAATACAGCAGTAGGTGTAGAGGTTGCGCCATATATCATCTGTGTTCATAGATAAGCATGACTAATGCAGTGTACATCAAAAAGAAATCTATCCTGAGGTACTACGCATGAGTGACAGAAGCCATAGTATTATATTTAGAATAATAATCAGACAAGAAATAACAAAGTCCCAAAATTTAATGAGGTCATTTAGTTAAAAAGCATATTCCCAGTCTGTCACGCTACAAGCCAGTGTTATGTGTGCTTGGCTGTTTTTCTTTCTTTCTTTAAAATTCTTTTAAACTGCCATGTTCAATGAAGTATATATTACTGTAACATTAGTCCATAACCTTAATGAGGTAGTATGAGGTGTCTGCAGTTTTGTTTCATAATCATATTGCCTGCATATTATAGGGATCATTGTGGTGAAAATAAATAGCTCTAATATAGACTGCCTTATAGGTGAGTAATTCTTATTGTATCACTGTAAGTGATAGAGAAAACCTAAAAAAAAAAAAAAAAAATGCTTCAAAGATGATCAAGGTCAGATACTCAAATACAAATAGGCAGGAGATTTACCTTTTAAAAAGGACAGGAGTCAGTAAAAGTGTCTTGCTTCTTCCTTCTGCTTGGAAGAGAAGCAATAATGGTTTATAATAAACACCACAGGAACTGCTGCCATGGATTCCTCTCAAATGAGAGTCTTGTCCAGTTTCTGAACTACTCCTGGAAAAGGGAATACAGGTTCTAGTAACCTAGGTAAGAGAGCAGGTTTCAAATATAATTTTTGTTCTTTGAGTGTTTAGGGTGTATTTTTTTTTTCCTTTTGCTTCTGGATTAGTATTGCTTCTGAAGAAAGGGTGTTTTGAATTAGTTGTTCCTCCTGTCCCCTATATATAACTGAAAAAATACCTCTCTTTCCTTTTTTTAATTTATTTTTTCTTTTTCAAAAAGGTACAAGATAAAACTGGTGAACTGCCAAGAAATGAATATAGTTTTTTACTATAAGCTGCAGTAATATGTTTTTTTCAGCTTGATTTGTACTTATCTCTAATATGCAGGAAAAGCAAATACTGCAAAATCCTGGTGTTTTGAACTATCAGTGAAATTTTATATGGAGAGGAGATCTAGGTTTATTCAAGAACATGCTTGCTGCACCACAAATATTCCACTACAAAAGAAAAGGCTTTCTAAATGTTAATGCCATCATTCTTTTATACATTCCATAAACTCGAGAAGTGTCAGGCTACAGGGCACCATGTAAGATTATTTAAAACATAGTCTCTTGCCATAGAAAGATAGAGATATTTCAGCACAGGATTTGAAACAGTAATGGAGAATCTTTTTTCACTTCTCCGTGATTGTTCATTTTTTATTTTTCTGAGATCCCTTTCATCTGTTAATAGCTTAACCATACACACAAGACAACATAAATTAATTATCCTATTTCAGTTGCAAATTATATTCTTTACTGTTCCAGTCCTGGAGCTAGCTGCTAGTCCTGAGTTAGTTGACGTTGTTGGCTGTTACCTAACACTGCAGAATTGGACAAATTGCTTTAAAAACAAACAAGCAAGCTAAGCAAAACAACCAACCTATAGGAAAAAGGAGGAAGAGGGGTTTTTTAATAGAAAGGTTCTCTACTTAGGCCATTAATTACCTCCTAAAATAAGTCATAAAAAGTCACCTTTATGATCTGGTGTTTGGTATCATTGCCATAGAATGTGCAAAAACAAGAGGTTAATTTGAAGATTTTTATTTAGAATGCTCTGGACTTTGCACAGTATACTAGATACACAGATTCTGATTTTATAATGTAGCAGAAAATCAAATGCACTAGCATTAAGCAAAGTACTTTGTTGATACTTATCTGATTGAAGAAGAGGACTTTGGACTGATGTCAACATGTTTGATAATTAATTGTGGTGGTCAAAAACCATGATGTTGTCAAAGACTCTCAACTTCTATATAATGCTGGCGTGTTTTTATCCCCCACAGAGTCAATGACTGGGTTGCTAGGAAACTTACTTGAGTTTAACAAAGAGGAATGTAGGCATATCACTATGGAAATTATGCATGAGCCAAAAGCTGTGTTGCTTAAGGAGCTACTTACACGAAAATGCCTTTACAACAGGTGGACAGGTGAACCTGCCTTTTCACAGACATATTTAAATGTACTCTGATTTGTTAGAGTGTATAAATGTACTTTATCTCCAAATTGTAGACTTCTCTGAGACTTGATGAACACAAGTGTTCAAACTGTATTAGTGAAAGAACCAAGGGACCTGCCCTGTCTTGCCTGAGTCTGTCTTCAATGAAATAATTCTACAAGTCGAACACCATGTAAGCAGAAAGGGGGAGGGGGAAAGACTTATTTTTTTCCTTTTAGAAAGAAACCCTGACTCTCTTTGTCTTAGCCCTGAAGACTAGGCAGGTTTTGTGTGTTGTTTGGTGCTATCTCTTCCCCTATGCAGTCTTTCCCCTACAGATAAAGAAGAGGCATCTTCAGAAATGTTCTTATGCCTTCCTCACTCTGAAAAACAGTAATTCCCAAGATCATTCAGACAGTACCAGGGGCAGGAGTCTTGCCTAGATTATGGGGTCTCTCAGATGATGCCCCCATGTTAGCACCACCTTTACACAAGGGTTAGAAAACGATTCTGTTCAAGGATGAAGGCAATGAAGGCACTGAAATACCTCTCTTCTTACTCTAGGAACATTTTCCACCAGGCCACAGCTTTACTCTGATTCATTCCTGTTACCTTCAACTTTAGGCAGACACAGTCAAGGTGATAATGTGACTAAATTTTTTGTAGAAAAACCTATACAAACATTCGGTGTCTTGGTTGAATGCTATTGGTTTTATCCTTTTTGAATTGCATTAAAATTTTCTATGAACTTTCTCTTCTCAGAGTAACCATGGCAGCGTAATTACCTTACCTGCTATTTCCTTCTTTCCTCTGTTATCAGTATTTTTTCTAGGAGTTTGTAAGTAAATATAAAAATAAAATCCCACTTTAAAATAATATTGCAATGCTTTACTGACATTTCTACTCTCCCAGTTCCATGATCACTGAGCAGAGATTTGCTTTTGGCAATGTGAGTATGACAGCTCTCACTTGCACTGTGCAGGCCACTTTAGCATTTTGAGACCATAGAAATAGCAACAAAAACTGATACCTGATGCTCTTCGGTAGAAGAAATTATTTCTATTTCTTGCTGTCAAAATAATAATGATCTAAGTTTAAGATAACAAATCAAAGGGAAAATGAAGAAGAGACCTTATAGGTTTCAGTCTGTTTACCAGATTCCTCACAGTCAGCATCTAAAATCACAGACATTCAGGATACTGAGTATGGGTTCCAAGTGTGCTGGTGCATATAATCTTTTGGTTTTAAGTATCATTTTAGAGGGAAAATTATTTCTCTAAACTTCAGTCAAAATTACTCACTTTACATATCAAACTGATTTGGAAATGCTTCTGTGGAACCCAAATCACAATCTTCTTTCTGTGTTTTTGGGTATGTGCTGGCATTAAATGTATGTTTTGGTCAGAAATAGCTCCTTAAATAAAAAATTACTTATATAGCATCCCAGAAAAGGTAGATATAAGATTTAGAGAGATTGTAATCTATATAAAAAACTTTCAGAAATTTAAACTATGAAAGTAATGAGAACAACATTTTTATTGTTATGAAAGCAATTGCAGAACTGAGATTTGATTAAGAAAATGAATGTAGCTATCCTGACAATAAGAGAAGAATCTCAAAAGATAAGAGAGGAGAGACTTGTGAAATACTGGGTGATCAAATCTGGTAAAATAGACAGGTCATCTGAAAGGTAAGCAGTTCATATCACATCACCTTTCTGTACATAACGTAGGCTATTCTATTGTTCAGATTTTACAGTGTAATCAATATTGTAAATGTGATTATTGTTTACTGATTATCATAAAAATGAATTTGTGAATTTGTCCACTTTTACATGACTGAGTTTGAGAGGAGAAAGAATCAAGGGATTCTTGTTTTGAAGAGGTTTGAACTGAGACACGCTGGTCCTTCATGAGACTGAAAGAAATTCTGTTGAACTCAAAAAGCCCTTTAGATTCTTCAAGATCAAATGTACCACTGACTGAAATTTTGCCTAGTGATGAGCAGAAAATTCATGAGTCTGATGATTCTGCAAAGGAGACATTTTTATTTCATCTTCTTCATTGAAACATAGTCACAGTGTTAATTGATGTTTCTTCTCCAGAGCTTTTCGCAACATTTTCACATCTGCTATATTCAGGGGTAGTTTTTATCCAGTTCCATCATCCAAAACACTGCAGAGATCAACTTGTGCTGTGTGACATAAAAACTGAGAGGCAAAAGCTTCAACTTGATCAAAAAGTTAACATACTTTTTTATATTAATAAAATTTCCTTCAACTGAACAAAATCAGCATTAAAAATAGTGAATGGAAGGCTTACATTCACAGATTTGCTAACAAATTTGGTAAGAAGAAAAAATATATGCAGTGAAGAAGAACTAAGGCTTAGATCTTGTGAAGGTTGTGACCATCTAAAATGTGTATTGAGCAACAGAAGTGCAAACTGTGACTTAAGAAAAATAAAAAATATTCAAGTTTGTCTGACCATGAAGTCATCATCGGACACATCACTGACTTAAAAAGTCTTCTGTGCCCAGTGACCCTGCACATGTCCAGAAACTGCTGTAATTTGAGAATCCTGTTTTCCACCTAAAATCTTTTATTTTTATGCCTGTATTCTCTAAAGAGCTTAATCTCTAACCTAATATAAACTGAATTTTTGTGACAGTCTACTGGCTAGATTTCCTGCATAGTGTCCTGATTTTGCTGGGGTAGAATCATAGAAACAGTTTTCTATTCAGGAAAGCTGCATTTCTGCAAAGATTGCAATACTCGATTTCATGGGAATAATTAATGGATAAGACACTTTGTTTTCATTTTTGGCCAGCACTGATACGTGATGATCACGGTCATTAGCAGTTTTGAGTCAAACAGGTGCAGAAGCTGAGAAAAGTGAAAGCCAAGGCAGCTGACTTCAAGCTGACCCGAAGCTGGCCAACAAAAATTATTTCATACCATAAACTTCAAACTCACTATAAACTGGGGAGTTTGCTGGGGACAACCTCTTTCCTCAATGGCTGTTGTCTTAGGAGGGTCTCACCCATCATTGTACTTCTGAGGCCTACTCTCCTGCTCTTTGTGATCATCACAGCTTGTGACCACTATATTGGTTGAGTATAACTCTTTGTACTTTATATTAATACTACAATGATATTAGTTCTTCTTATTATTGTTTTATTAAATCTGTTTCTACTTCAACCCATGGGTCTCCTTTCCTCTTCCCAATTGCCCTGCCTGTGTGGGGAGGAATCATCAGGTGATAGAAAACTGTGTAAACAACATATAGGAAGCAGGTCATACGAAGTCAGTTCTTTCCTTTCCATAACAGCATTCAAAACCAAAAGTAATTCTCCCAACTCCTAGAAAGATGGCTTAGTCAACAAGCTATGCAGAAATACTTCAGAGTAAAAAACTCTCCACCATTTTGAAACAGAGACTCTGCGTTGAAAAACTTGAGAGGGAGTGTATAGAGGAGGGAGCATGAGTCTAGAGCCTTGTGATTGATGCATCCATTTTATGAGAAAAATATACTAGTTCTGTTTGTGCACTTTGTGTTTCAGAGTTACTGGCTAAAATATTGAATAACATCTCTTAGAGAACTCATCCAAACCCTGATCTCTTCTCTCCTCATGAACATCTCATTACTGTAATTCTTAAAGCCCTGTGGATCTGAATTCTTCCCTGCAGTGATACAACTTAAGAAAGATATCACGAGTGTCTCTCTAGCCTGAATAGAAAATAGCATAACACTTGGTGCTTTTTCTGGAAGTGCAAAATTTAGGTTGGACTCCCTCTCATTTTTATGTTCAAGACCTGAAAAAGGGAGTTGGATACCAAATAGACAGAAATTACTTAATGTGCAAGTGAATATAAGATTGATATGGAGCAGGTTTTATATAAGCCCTTTTTTATATAAGGCCTAACATTTCTTCTTAGGTTGTTAACTGTATGAGATTTTTTAGGTTTCAGTTCTGGTACCTAGCCCAGTAAGTCCAAATTTCATTGGAGATTAACATGCTTAAAATTTAAACACTCCAGCACCCAGCTTGTAGTGACCTAAACTTGTTTGTTAGAACTGTCACTAAATAACTCAACAACGATAGTAATGCCAGATGGTTAATCAGGCATGACGTCTGGTCTAAAAATCCATGCTGTCATCCATACAGTTAAATGTTCTCACTACTAAAATAACCCATGCAGAACTCTGTGTCCAGGTTGCTAAGGATGCAGTTTGTAAACCCAGAGGTTGCAGAACAAGCTCAGTGCTAATTTGGCACTACCACTTCATTAGCAACAAGTGCAGCCCAGTAGAAGAATCTTACAGAGCAAAGCCTTTGGTGCTGAGGACCTCACTTGAAGGGTTCAGGGCCATATTTAAAACCCGCAGCAGTGGGAAGAGATTGGGAGGTTCCTAGAGTACATCTGGTTTATTTTTCCCAAAAGGCCTCCTGTGCAGGATTTCTGTGACTATCCTGCAGTGTCAACCAAGGCACAGCAAGTGGAGGAATTCTTCAATCCTGTCCCAGAATGAACCACTAAACTAGTTTTACCCATAAGATGTGAAAAAGAAATTGAAAACTGGGGGAATTCAAATAAAAGTCTACAACGATTCTTGGTTCCTGAGCCTGCTACATGAAACCATGTGGCCTTAGAAATGCTCTGGGGTTTCTGGTTACCCTTGCAGGCCAGGCAGCTCTGACATTAGCCCATGAGAGGACCACTCATCTCTGCAGCAGCAGTTGGACACAGCTGCAACACAACACGGGCTGGATCAACACATACATTAGGGAAACCATCCCTGTGGCAAGGCCTTTAGTTCAATATAAAGGCACCAGAATTTGGTCACCTTTTATACATTGGCATCTTGTGTGCTGTGTAATGAAGCTATGCTGTCAGTATTGTGAAAGAACACACAACACTGTGGAGCATGCAGTAGAGTTGGAGCAAGTCTTTTAATCAGAAAGTAGATACCTATCATCTGGCCATCTAAATCACTCCTCAGGCTCCACTGACTGTATATCCATTGACTGCATTATAGGCCCATTTAATGGGAATGTAGATACTCATCACACAAGCAGATACCTATGTGAGATGTGAAGTTAGGTGTCTTAATCTTGCACTGGATTTGTGTCTTGGAATCAGAATTTGGCCATGCTGAAGTTTTATAAGCATCGGCAGAGTGTGCTTGTTCAATTCACTCACATTAGGATTATTCAGATCAATATGAACTTTTATAAATGTTGAGCCTTTATGGAGGAGTAGATTTTGAA
>NW_010187489.1:51225-99700 GCF_000695765.1 Mesitornis unicolor | reverse complement strand
AGCAGGAGAATGTCAGTGTCTCAAAATAGACTCGAAAAGCTGGTTTCACTTCACAGTGAAAGTAGATTATTTAATGCTGTGCTTTATTTACAGAATGGTGAGCTTTTCATCTGCAACATGAATTTATTTTTGTTTTCAGAATAAATATGTTTATGGAGTAAGTTTAGGCTTTTCGGTTCTACAGGATTTCAGTAAGATAGTAATTTTTAGAAATTATTGATTTGCAGGGAAATCTTGCAGCCAATGAAGAACTCTCCCCGTGTTTGGCTGCCGTTATTCATTCCTCCCTTGCAGAAGAGCAGTAACTCATTTCTGTATGTGCTGAGGGACAGATTGTTCCTCTTCACATATGACAGACACAGACAGCACCTCACAGCTGAAGGGCTGGGGTCATCTCGCTATACTTAAATCACTTTACAGTTCTTGTTTTACTTTATCTGCTTCATTTTACTTCCTTCTTCTACATCACTCGTGGTGGAAAGTGGAGGGCAAGATCTTCCTGCTTTAGAGATGCAAGAGTTGCTCTGTAAGAGGCGAACAAAAATTCTAGAGCTATAGATGGGAAAGTGGGGAAAGGCTGGAAGATGATAAGCAGGGACATCTGTGTTTTAAGAACAAGCTTAACTGTGAGAGAATCAAACTTCAACATGATATTACTGGAAGGCTAACTGCAGAATGAAGGTGTTTCTTAAAATATAGCTGATACAGAAGTGTAGCATTTGAAAAGAAAAACTGTTTCAGAAACAGAAAAAGGAAATGCTTTGGAGGAGATGAAAGTGATAAAGAGGGTAAAATGCTGAAAGTTTTTTGGAAAGGAGATAGACGAGTCAAATTACAGATGGTGGTATCTGACTAGGAGAAAATCAAATCCACAACACCGTTACATCTGTTTTGAGGAAAAATGCATCAGTAACTCCCTCCCTGGCAGTAACATTTCTACAGAGTGGGCTGTATATTCATGGGAAAGGAGAGAAAGAAGAGAACGTGGTTCAGTGTGTGTGCATGTGCCTGTATTGGAGGGGGTTTGTTGTATGGCTAAAAGTACCCCTTCTCCAATTTTGTCCTTTATACTGAAAAAAAAAACCCAGGCTTTTAGCAATTAAAACCCTAAACCAGGAAACTCTGAAGGGTAAATTTTACCTGAACTACTACCCTAACACTTGAAGAAAGGCTGAATGGCTTTCAAAAGCTTTGGTTGCTCTCAAGCCTTGATATAGTGCTATGGTCTGATACTCAGAAATCACTCCTAATTTTTATGGAAAATCTGTATCGCTGCAATGGGAACCGCTCATTGCAGTCCCATGAGGCTGTCCTCATTTCTAACACAAAGAGTAATACTGTAGCTGAAAATGGATTCATTATTTTTTTCTCTGCTGTTTTTATAAATTATGCAAATCATAACCTACAGCAGATCACTGCATAGGACTTAGACAGAAAGGGCCTTCCCTGTTTTCTCTTCCTGACTATCCAAGCTTTGATTTCTAACGAATTAAGAACTAGAAATATTTATTTGAAATAACTCTGTGTTAAAATTGTTTTCAGAACTAAGTTGAACTAACTTTAATATTGAGATTATAGCTGAGAAATTTGTTTTTTTCTCATTAATTCACATAAATTTGTTGAAAGCTGCAGTTTCATTGTCTGATATTTTCAGAGTTGGGTCAAAATTATGAAATGGTTTTCATCAAGACAGGGGAAAACATTTTGTAGTAACATTGTTTACATAACTGTTTGACTTTTCTGTTTGAAAAAAGGTTTTTTTCTTTAAGCAATTCTAGAGTATCTTTTCAGAATTTTTAATCATCCTTTCAACATGAAACAAAGGCTTTTTATTTCAATTATATTAAAAAGTATATTAATAATAATTAGCATTTGATACTTAATGCCATTTTTTATGACAAAACTTGAAGAAATTACTTTTGTACAAGTTGAACCATATTCTCACACTTTGTTGATATTATTGTTTGGCCACTGATTGGAGAAGTACTTTTCAATTTATATTTGTAACTGAAATCTAGGTATAAAATATACGTCTCTATTATTTCTGTGACCAAATAATAGATAGAATGGTTTCACTGAAAAAAAATGTTTCTTCTTCAGAGTGCAATTACTTCAAGGTATAATTTCTGCACTTTGCATATATAATAGGAATGACTAATACCATTCCTTCCTTTCAAACACTTCATCTGTGCTTGACATGGAGAAAATGTCATTCATTACGTGGCTGCTAACACAGTTTCTGTTCATTGACCCCAATTATACAAGCTACCACTGCTCAGGCTTAAGAAAGCACTTAGGTGCACACTTGAGTTCCATTAATGGGACTTGTTTAATGGGGAAAGGCAGACACAGGCTTCAATGCTTTACTGAACAGGACCTATCTTAGACACTGTCAGCATTAACATCTCATGGTACAAGAGTAATTTCATTGATTCCAGCAGGGAAGCTCATGCAAATAAAAGGTCAAAATTTAGCACACATCTGAATATTGGAAGAATCAGAATCTTAGTGTCTGTCTGTGTAGTCACCCGCAGATAACTGCAAGCTAGCTCACTAACTAGCTGCATACATACTAGCTCACATCCTGTGACTGTTGTGGTAAGTCTGGGAGGATACTGTTAGACTGTGGATGCCCCCTCCCTGGAAGTGTTCAAGGCCAGGTTGGACAGGTCTTTGGGAGGTGTCCCTGCCCATGGCAGGGGGGTTGGACTGGATGGTCTTTAAGGTCCCTTCCAACCTAAACTATTCTGTGACTCTATGGTTCTATTTCTTGAGCTGCCACTGTGTCTGCTACTTCGGGCCATTGTACACCATTGCACAACAACAATGCACTTCATGAGTTCAGTTCTGGGATATAGGAGGGGGAGAAGCCCTGGCAAAAGAGTTGTCCATGTCTCTGCATTAAGCACCTATATCTCAGTCAGAGTCTATGAAGAAAAGAGAGTAGCTAGAAACATCACTCACAATTGCACAGTTCACATGGAGCCATCAGAGATAGGATGTTGGAAACATCTCCCCAGCTCTCACATTGGACGGCATTTCCCCAGTAAGGGATTCCTCATGAACCACTCACTGACTTTAGGGGCTAGAACCAGATAGGTACTTTCTCATTAAAAGAAGGAATGGTGATGAAGGCCAGGGTAAAACAAGGATATTAAATTAATCTTAATGAGTTGGGGTTTTTTTCTGCAATATACAGACATTCCAGAGAGGAAAGAAAGCTAAGAGTAAGCATCTATGGTTAAAAAACTCCATTGTGTCTGCACAGAGCACACAGTTTTCAAATGGACAAGGAAATTGTAGGGAGGCAGTATCTGTAAATCTGTACCAAACCATAAGCCAAATTTACAGTTTGATATTCACTTCACTTTGATTATTGTATGTTCTTATTGCTAAAGTGGATTTTACTTTCATGTGACAGTCCATTGAATTTAACACAAACATCTAACTCCTGTTGTTCTTGACAGACTCACCCATCCTTGGATGTGGGATTACGCATAACAGCCTTTATCTCTCTCATGTCACTATGAAAGCAATGCGCTGATGCTTCAGGTGCAGAACTTGTTGCTAAAAATATAACCTGCCAACAAGAAAACAAGTGTATAAATTGCCTTTGGCCAGCTATCGTATTTAATTGTTTTCCTAAACTGTAATACCTCCTAGGCACATGCTGCAACAGTATTGTATCAGAACAGATAATACAGCATTATGATTTTTCAGGAAGAAGAAAGGGATTTTAATGAAAATGCCACATTTAATAAGAAAACTCAATAATATTCAGTCTTGGTTGTTCCATCTGAGATATTAATGTCTTGCACTTCTTTCTGGAATTCAGTAACTGAGAGGGAAAAGGTAGAGATGGAGAGTTAAAGAATACTTGGCTGTGCTAAACATATAAGCTCACTGGAATTGTTGGTGAAACTGATCTAACAACATTTGCTCTTTAAAGATTTTTTGTAGTGTTTTTCAAGTGAGCTGGAACTCCTCATCGGCCTAAAGACTAAAAATGATAATGTAGTTTTACTGTGAGACAGAAGCTGTATCACATGGAGGGTAAAAAAAGTCTGAAACAATTTGGAGTGCAATATCTTTGTGCTACCACCACCTTGCATACAGGGATGATGATTGAATGCAACTGCTTTTCAAAGTCACGGACTGGAATTGGGTTGATTAGACATTGAAATAAGCAGGTTTTGCATTCACCAGCTGTTTTCTGTTTTAAGATGCTATATTTGGCCTAAAAAGCCCTGTATAGAGACCTACTGACTAGAGAAGCATTCTGTAAAGTCATGTGCTTAATGTGACAAACTTCAGCAGACCCCTTCACTTTCATGAGACTGTCCTATGCAAAACATTAAGAATGAGTGCTTTGAGACCCCAGGAGATCAAGTAAATTATTATCATATATAATTGTGATCAATACAGAGATTTCAACTAAAAACTCAAGTGAGAATTAGGAGAGCCTCTGCTGAGGAGATATTTGAGAGGAATTGACTCCTTTTCACTACTTGCCCCTCACTTCACAACCGCTGTAGCAAGATTGCTGCATATGCAGCAAATCCCCACATATCAGAAAGAAACTGTGGGCAGCAGCTGCAAGAAATTTTGATATAAATTTTAGCATGTAGGCCTTCCTAAATTTCCTTTTTTTTCCACTAAAGTAATGCTATTTTTGATGTCTGCATTTTTTAAAATGCCAGTTTTACAATATCTGAGAAGGCCAATGTATTGTTTATTCTTTTCTCCCCTCTTTTAATTCTTGTTGTGGGATATATTTTAATACTTAAATGACTAAAAGAAAAAGGAATAAAGAAAAAGTAAATGTTGACTGAAACTGAGTAAATCCTTTCATCCCAACATTCTTTTTCTTTCTGAGCAAGAGATAAAATTTACAGCATTACTATTTTTCATATTTTACTTTGTTTACAAAAATGTGTCAATTTAAGAAGAATAAGTCTGAATGTTTTGCAGTGGCAGTTTTATACTTTGAAAAGGAAAATCTCCACCTTTTTCCTTTGAAATATTTTGCCATATTATACCCTTCAATTCTAAAAGTAAAAATTAAACAAACAATATAAAAAGCCTGGATATTTTATGTCATTTTATAATTCAAAGTAAAATGTTTCTTCTAACCTGGACAGAAAAAACTCTTTTAGAAAACAACTTAGTAGCAATTAAAAAAAAATCTGTGGGAATGTAGGTTTCTTTAAGGGTGAACATTAAGCATCACAGTTTATTCAAGCTAAAGTGTACATGGATAAATACCCAAAGGATCACGCTTCATCAATTTTAAAAAGTCAGCTGCTGGAAAAGGATATTTGGGTGGCGATGATAGTCCTTATCTTTTACAAATAGTGTAACAATAAAAGCATTTTCCCATCTGATGTAAGATCTGAGTTACAGGTCTATACATCAGATTTCAGGGTTTCAAATCACAATCCACTGCTTTCCATGGAAAATTTCTCTAGTAAGTGGGCACAGAACAGCTGGGAAAAACGTGCAAAAAAATGAAGCTGGGCCACAGTGTAGCAAAGTATACAAGATTTATGAGGCCAAAAAGAGAACACAAAAGCATCTGAGATTGTAGTCAAAAGGTTAGCCTACTCCCCTTGAGGGGGGAAAACCCAGTTCATGTCCTTGTCCCCAGGCTGTTTTATGTGTTAGTCACTAGAGAATGACTGCATGGAAAACAAAAATAAGATACGTAAATTACTGCAAGATAGATAACAAACTTTGAAACAACAGAAAAAGTTATCTTCAGTATTTATTTTTTTTTGTTAAGGAAGAGACAATATTTGACTGGTCATTAGATTGGCATTGCAGGATGGCATGGGGGGGCAACTAGATGATCTTTCGAGGTCCCTTCCAACTCCTACATTCTGTGATTCTGTGATGACATTGATGTTGATGTTGCACTTGATCTCCACTCATACTGTATTTCCTTTGGATAAGCACACTTTGGGGTTTATCTAAAAGGTACATAAGAATAAACAAGTTGAATTACTTAATCACTGAACAACTCAGTTTGGAAAGGACCTCTGGAAGTCACCTAGTCCACTCTTCCTGCTCAAAGTAGGATAAGCTATAACAGGTTGCCCAGGACTATGTCAAGATGGGTTTTGAATATCTCCAGGGATGGAGACTCTACAAATTCTCTGGGCAACCTGTGTCTCTGCTTGGTAACCCTTACAAGTAGAAAGCATTTCTTGCTGCTACGAGGGATCCTCCTGTGTTTTAGTTTGTGTCTATTGCCTCTGGTCTTGTGACTAGGCACCACTGGAAAAGCCTGGCTCCTTCCTCTTTGCACCTTCCCTTCAGGTTCACACTGATAAGTTTCCCCTGAGGGATCATCTCCTGCAACCTGCTGGCAGCTCTCTACCTAATGCAGCTCAGGATACCATTGGTTTTCTTTGCCATGAGAGTGCATTGATGGCAGGACTCCAGGTTCTTTCCTGCAAAGATGCCTTCCAGATGGTCATCCTCCAGCCTGTACTGGTGTTTCACATTGTCCTTCTCCAGGTGCAGAACTTTGCCTTTCCCCTTGTTGAACTTAATAGTTCTGTTCATCCCCTTTTCTTAACCATATATACAAAATGCAATTATCCTCAAATGACAGCTCTTAATCTTATGTGATTGCATCTTTCCAAGTGTTTGAAGTAACAAGTCCTCAGGTAGCAGTAAACCCTTGCTGCAAAGTAACAACTGATGTTTATTTTCTTATTCATATCTCAGTTGTCTCAAAATAGAGCCACTGAAAGGTTTTGAGATTTTCAAGTACAATATAGTGTTATGGATAGCTCCTGCTGACTGATTTAGAAGTCATATAAACAGAGAATATCTGCTATTTTTTTAACTGTGTGTTGTATCAAATGCAATAAATAAATTGACTTGTCTGTAACAGTGAAAATCACTGATCAAACTGGAGTTCTTGTAACGATGACAAGCAGAATAGTCATTGAAGCAGAAAGGCTGCCCTGCCCCTATTAAATTGTTTGTACCTAAGTAGCACTGTCACCTTCCTTGGGATTTCATATTCTAGTGCAAGTAGTGATTCAGCTATGGTGGCTTAATCAACCCTAGCTTGATAACAGTCTAGTTTTATGAGCTTCAATAAATATATTTCAAACACAGGTGTAAGATTCCTCATCTTGTTATTCCCAACATCTAGGCCTGTGTATGAAATGCATGCACAAGCATCTGGTTAACGTTGGACAAGAGCAGCGTACTTGAAATTTGGGTGGAAAAACACCTGCTGCAAGAAAGAAAGAGGTTTGGAGGAAGAGGTAGGACATCACCATATGTGCACAGGGCTAGAATTCTTCCTGAAATGCTACCACTTTTGTAAACAGATATTTTAAACAAAGAAACAATTCAGACTTATAAAGCACAAGTCCTCTAATGTAGTTAGGTCATGCGCGATGCATGAAACAAAGAAGAAGGGATCTGTCTACTAACTCTCACAGCAAGAAAGAGAGGGTGATTAATAGGAAAAGAAAGCAACATATTGAAACAGGGCAGCAGGAGGCATGGAAAGACTCAGACTACGTGTAAACCTTATTTCCAAGTAAACAAAGCAGCCTTTTATAAACAGGAAAGTGGTGGTAACAAGAATTAAATCTGTGTTTGTAGCTGGTTTAGGGGATGATGGTATACAAATGAGAATATGATGATAAAGTTCATTACTACCCCTTTTAAAGGACAGATTAGGAAGTCAGTGAGACATTGTGGCTAGACATAACTTTCTAAATATCACATGACTGCCAAACACTTGAGTGTTGCCACACAGGAGAGAACATATTGGGTATGACTTGTCTTTTAGGGAAAATTGATCTGCATCTGACATTGGGTGCCCAGTCTAAGCATAAATAACTCCAAACTCTCTCTGTAGTGAATAGAGAGAAACAAAACCTCTTGCCAGAACCAATTAATCTCATCTGGAAAAAAGTCAAAGATTATTTTTCTTATAGAAACCTTCAGTTATTTCAGATTTAAATGTGAAACTAAAAGATTGGGTGAAACCGATTTCATCAATATACAGGTTAGAGCGGTACCGTTTAGAAGTTTTTGTTGGTTTACTTTGGGACCAGAAATGGGCCTCAGCAAACTACTTATCCCTACAGTTGCCACAAGGTTGTACCTAGGAAATTTCTAACACATTTGTCAAACCCGTTTGTTAGTTTTACAAGCATCACCACAGCCCTAAATAATTTCTACCAATTTTCATTATCTTTAACATGAAAAGATTGTTATAATGGAAAAGAAATTCTGTAAGGATTATTGAACTTATATATTCCACAGTGCTACAGGAATATTTCAGGAATTAAAGGCAATATATTTGCTCCTTCTTATCTGCCTCCAAAGGCACCTGCTTCTCGCCATTGACAGAGACAGGATGCATTTTTGATCTAAGTCATTACAGCCATTCTGTCTTTCTAATATTGCTCCTTAGTTTTCTCTTCTTAGTAAGGCTACACAACACCAGTCACTTTGGAAGAATGCAAAGTTAGTTTTTGAGAAGTACCAGAGCCAAGATCAGTTGTGAGATTTGTAACACCAATTTCCAGGAGGGATTATTTCAAAGAAACAAATTTAACCACAGTGAAGTGACTCCAAAACAAGGATGACTCAGCTACCCAGGCTAAAAGTTAAAAGGTGACAATCCCTGCTGGAGAACAAGAGCGCCTGGCTAAGCTTCAAGAGCTCAAGCAGCAGGACAGAAGCACTAAGTGTTTAGGCATGCAACATCCAGTACAGATATCATTAAGATCAGCATGGAAAATATTCACTTCCTATCCAGTGGTGGAAGAAGAGTGAAAAGTAATACTAGCCATCCCTTCAAGGCCTCTTGTGTTCTGATTATCTCAGCAGGCCTGTATGAATCCACCATCAACAGCTGTGCTCACTTTCAGGCAGTGTCAAAGTTGTCCAGGGTTGGCTGGGCTCTTACAGCACAGTGCAGTTTGTTCAGAGTAAAGAATAGAGGAAATAGGATACAGAGCAATAAGCAGCTTACGGTCATGCCTTGCTTTCCTGACTCTGACTATTGCACCTGTAGGAACTAATTCTCTTTAGTTTGGGATTTTTTTTTTTGGGTTGATTTGTCCTATCCTACCAAAGCAATATGTATTATGTTAATCTCTATTGGAGTTATGGATAAATTATAGGAACAGGTAACTGTAACACATGTACATGCACAGAAACACATATACACTTGTAGCACACCGATGCAATAGTTTTTGAATATTTCATGTACCCACAGCATCTGTTATGTGTCAATAGAATATTCATTATTACATGCTTCCAAAACATCTCATCTGTTACAAAGGGTGATATCCATTCTACTGCTGCATTTTGCAACTGTGTTATTAGATCAGTGAAAAATTCTCAGACTGAAGGAGAATTATAAGGGGCTTGTACAGCTTGCTAATAGATAGCAAAGGCATCGTGCTAGGAAATAACCAGTAAGATAATAAGAAAAATGTGAAGTAAATCCACTGGGAAGTGCCACATAAGAGACTACAGTATGCTGCACTTTATTGTTTTTGATGAAGTTCAGGAGGAAGAAAATGGCAAATCTGTAAAGAAAAGGCAACACTGCCCATAGTGAAACTTTAATGACCTTGTAGGAAACAGTGAGCAACTCACATAAAGTGAGGTTCTGCCACTGCACCTAAACGACTTCTCAAAACATGTAGATGTCATTGTGAGTCCAGTGATCATGTTCACACCTGCCAGTCTATCCAGGAAAAAATGTTTTCTGTATGTGAACAATCACATACAGTTAGCTGGGTAGGTAAGGTGCTCCAAGAGGATGGAGAATGCCCTATAAACACAGAGAAAGGGATAGTGGAAAAGCTCAACAAAGTCTGTAGGGAATGACCACAAGGACAAAACATTTTTCTCATGCCAAAGAGTATTTTGTGATGTCCATCAGAGGAATCACAGACAGTACAAAGAAGCTGTTAAAATAATGCCAGGCTAAGCAGGAACCCTTTAATAGCAAAGGAGCTTAGCATCTGAGATTGAGGAACCCTGTTTGGTTCAGCCACACTTCAGATATAGCAAGTGAAAGACATCAGGCTGAGCCTCAAGGGCTTCTGCTAATGTGTCAACACCACACATTAATGGATTAAAATGGGGAAAACTGTCCTAGATTGGGAGCAGTCCCTCCTCAGTGGTAATAGCACACCAGGCAAGAAAACGGCTGCTGTTTTGATCAGCATAGCTGAAGAATAATCCTGATTATTAAAGGAAGAAAGGTTAAGCGTGAATATCATTTTGCTAAATTAGCTGTGTCCTTGCACTGTATCTGGTCCTAGCAAGTTAGTTGTGAAATTTCAGTGCAGAACATGGTCTTCAGGAGTGAAGAAAAGCAGAGGGTAGGGAAAAGGATTGAAGGAGGTTGCCTGGAAAACAGTCTACAAGTTGTAAACAGATGTTATAGTAGGGAATTGCAGTATCACTGTAAACAGGTTTTCTTGTATGAAACTTCTACTTTAGTCCTATGCATTCTTGTACAATCCAAGCAACAGACATTGGGACAAAGCTGAATACCTTCAAAACATTATACTAGAAAACATTCAGGTCTTCTGTGAAACCCTTGCTTTCCCATAGGTAAGCTGTGTCTGACCAGTCATCTGGTACAGGCTGGAGGAGGGAGTGGCAAAAGCGGGGCTGCTGTGGTATGAGGGGATGAGCTGAGGGAATGAGGGTGACCACAGCACAGACAGTGCCCCTCAAGGACCTGAGTGCAGTCCCACAGCTCCAAGCAGGGTCTGTGTGGAGGCAGTGACAAGACTTGTTGACAGTCTTGGACAAGAAGAGGTGAGGTCCAGGGCCTATCCAGGTGAACAGCAGAAGGACGCCCATGTCAGAGAGACATGGCTGGAGACAAGGCTATCCAGTTTGTAAACCAGCAAGCCCAAGGCTTAGGTGTGGGCTGCCCTGCTCCTGGTGTGCGTTCAGTCTCTTGCAACTTGAGGTATTTTGCAGCAGGACTATGTTCATTACTCCAGAAATGTTTAATTCAATGCTAGAGGTGCTCTTTTTTCTAAATGTGCAGGGCCACACACTCACAATTTGGCCTAGTGGCAGATGGTTCTACCATGTTTTACTGAATATTTTGAACTGATGAAGATGCATTATTTAGAAAAATGCAGTCAATAATTTATCACAAGTCATATGGTATTAAAAGACCTATGTTGCAACAGCGCATCAGAAAGCTTTGCTTTCCCTGGTTTGAAGTAGGAGAAAAGTGTGTTTTATTAATATTTAAGAACTATTCTGTAACTGGCAAGACCAGGTTCTTATTGATAAAGTGTAACAATATCAGTAATTTGGGGTAAATTTCCTCAATGTATTCTATAGTTTGTGATGTTGAAACCATGGATTTTCAGTTCTGTGAGAGCTCTGGGCGAAAAACAGAGAGACCTTAAATCCTTTGAAAACTGTAAAAAAGCATAGATTTTATAATTTTGCATAGTTTTATAGTTGGTACAGATTAGTGAAGTAAAAATCACAGATGTTCCACTCCATAAATGCATTCATTTATGTGGGCAGAAAATGCAGCCAGAGACCTCTTGGGAGTGTGTGAAGCTTGTGTTGAGTCAATGAAAGCCTCTGACTTTCCCAAAAGAGGGAAGGGTTGTGGTATGGGGTAGTACAGTTGCCATTTCTGGAACAAGTGAATGAAAAACTGAGTATTATGCAAAGATGAATGCAAGGTTGTGCCTCTATAAAGCTCCACACTTAAATAACTTATTAAAAGTTATTTCTGTCTTATTGTATAGCAGCTCTGCAAGAGGCCCTTTACATTTGCATATAAAAATATTCAGTGTCAAAATAAGCATTTTTCTTATGCTGCACCGTGCAGCAGCATGCTTCCATACCACAGTTTATAGAGAAGTTGATAATATCTTAAAAAGTTTTCTCTTTCTCATTTCTAAAGCACACTGAATTGCATATGAAGGCTGGATTAAATACTTTGTTGGAAATTAAGAGCACCTAGCAGCAATTTCTTACTTTGAAAGCAAGATTCTCTGTCTGGACTACTTTCCAATAGGAATTACCATTGATTGTATAAATGCCTCTGGATGAAGCATACTTGCAGATCCTAGTAATAACAATAGGTTTCACTAATGCACCTTAGCACTGAAACCCAAAAAGCACCCCAGCGGGACTTAAACAAAGGAATACAAAATTAGCTGAAGCACCAAGCTGGTCTTGTCTGACTGAACCTCATCTACCCTCCTTTCACCTAGATATGTTCACTCTTTCTCTTACCTCCCCTCCCAGTTGAAATAAGAAATATCCTTTTGTGCTTAGAAGCTGAAACCACCATGTGCTACAGCACTAGGGAAAACATCTATGATGTTGTTAAAATATTTATACAGCTGGATTCAGTGAGATGCAGCATCTCCTTTTAAGTTAACAAGCTACTGTCAACTGCTAGTTAAAATAAAAATAAAAGACACCTTTAAAGCCAAACCCTCCTCAGACTGTTATTGTGGTAATCTTATGAACCATGTAATTCACAACATCGTTTAAAACACCGTGCAGTGCCACATACCAAATACAGACCAAAACATGCACATAAACGCATGTAGAATACACATATACTATTCTTAAGTCTCTATGCTTGGAAAGATTTTGCTTTAGTTCTAACCCTGGGAAGAGAAAACATTTTCAAGAGCACAGGAGAGTAACTTGGTCATTGTCAAGGTGACACCAGAGTCACCCATTTGTTTCTCTGTATATAGATTCTAGCTGGTAAGATTGGAGAAAACATTTTCCTTATAGTAGCAGTCAGGGCTGGATTGCTTTTATGTGTCTTAGAACAAGCTATTATGCCAGGAGTCAATTAAAGCTTAATATACAGTATTTATTCCAGTCAGTTATATCATTATTTTTGCACTGACCATAACATCTGAAATTACTGATTTGAAATCACTAATTTAGAAACCAGAAAAAAAATCTGTATGCACGACCACAGGACCTTGCTACTGCATAATATTGTTGGTATAGTTCAGCACACACAGACTGGCTGCTGACATACAAAACCTGGAAAACATGAGCAGTAGAAACTAGCAAGCCACAGTGAATCAAATTCCCTCGTGATGTGTGCTTCTCTGTCAGAAAGGTGCATATAGATGTATCTCATGATTTGGGAAACTTTTTGTGTGAGTAGCTGGGAGGAGATTGCCTTTCTGGACAGACCCTAGGCAAGCCACTGCCCTGCTCTGGTCCAACAACAGGAGGCAATCATGGCCCCTTCCATCCCTAACACAGAGTCTGAACATCGCAAGCTGTGCCTGACTACTCCTGCAAGCCCCTGGAAACACCTCATCACCCAAGGCAGCTTCCTAACTGTGACGAAAAGAGACTCTACTGCAGACTTTAAATTTAACAATTTATTTGAACAACATGTGCAGATCCAGTACATCACTACTGCAGGTTCTATGGATACAATGGAGAATGCGCTATTGCAGTTTTAAAAGCAGGACTACACTATTTACAACCACAAGAGATTCACAAAATGCACTATTGTAACTACAACAGTCATAAAATGCACTATTGCAGTCCACAGGCAATTCATGGCAGACCGCAGACCACTCACAAAACTCACTGTTACTGCTCGTAAGCAATTCACAACAACTCCCAGGCTACTCACAAAATTCACTATTACAATTGCCAGGCGATTCATGGAACACACTGTCACAACTCACAAACAACTCAGAATACCACACGTGTGTTAATCACCTGTGTCTACAAACTTAAAGCCTGCCAAATATTCACTTACCCCTCCAGGTAAGGGTTCCCACGTAAGTTACCTTGGCCAGAATTCCGACCAAGGGGGAAGGTTTTCATCACTCCATGGCTGGAGAAGTAACTCCCCATTTCTAGTCTGAATTTTAGGGTTTTTATCCCCTGGTGTATGGCAGAGCAGGCAGGGGCATGTCTCAGTAGATTAGACCACCTGGGGTGTCTGTTTCCAGCAGTACTTCCCCTTATCTTTAGTTATTTGCATATCCTTGTATTGTTTGGTCCCTTGGGGTCAGACATCCTCCAGCTTACTTTGTTTACTTTCCAGCAATTCAATAGTGGTTTGATTGGGACTCAGGACATATTATCTGTTGGGTGATTTCAAGGCTCAACTCAGGTTTCTGTTCTTTGTGTGATGCAGCACTGCCGTGTTTTAGCCTTGGGCTTATCAGACAACTCAAGGCTGAGCTATCTACACAGCTCCCCATGGGTCGTCTCTGCAGAGACAGGGCCTCAAGGCAATCTAAGGCTGAGTTGCTCCTGCAACCCCCCACACGTTGCCTGGTGCACTGGACATCACTGAAAACTGCTTAAACTATGAGCCAGACCGATCCTTACTCTAACAACCTCTCCAGATTAGCTTTTCATTTTTAGTTCCATTGTGAAGTTCTGGCAGTGAGGTCTGGACAGTGTTTGAGCCCATTGCTGCCCATGAATTTGTTTGCAGGAAAGTTCACCTATTCCACAGAAGGGACAATACAGAAAGCCAAAGGCAAGTATTTGTGCAAGCTTTCTTCTCTTAGGTTTTGGACAATGCTTCCTATTTTAGGTGCTGAAAGATTGTACAGATTTTGACTTTGGGGTTTAGATATAGTTTCACAAAAATGTAATTGTGTTAGCCTCTCCCTGAATTTAGTAAAGCAACTACATCTTTTTCGTTACAATTATAAGTATAGCAAATAGGTGGACACTCCAGAAGAAGATACTCCTGACAGTTTTACTGCGAACAGTGATATGACAAAAATGTCAGTTTTATTTAAAAGCCATAAGAGGTCATTTGTGGGGTCAGTGCCCTGCAGCAGACCTGCCAGTTCCATGTCTAATTTGGACACGAGTTGGGATCTGATTAGGACTGAAACTAAATTATAGGCAAACAAATAAAATTCCCAGCAACTGAAAAAAATGGGGTTTGGTAGCTCAACTGATAAATAATGACAGGGTCAAGTCAGCTTTATGGATTAATCTGGATTGCTTGGTGAAGCAGGCTCATTGGAAAAATGCAAACAATACCAAATCCAAGGTCATGCATCTGAAAAAAAAAGATGTAAGTTATTCCTGAGAGATGAGAGAATAGCTTGGATTGCATTGATGCTGGAAAGAATTTGTAGCCTCAGGAGATTAAGGAAAGTCTCAGTTATATACTGTAGCTCTGAGGATAAACATGACCTATGGATATAGAATTTCACATTTGTAAATTGCTGTTAGTCCCCTTAATCCAGATTTGCTGTTGAGATTTTTAAAAAGTTAACAAGCAACAAAAGAGTAGTGGGAAAAGAGTGATTAATAAAACACAGCAAGAAATATAGGAAACTTAATCTATTTAGTTTGTTCACAGAAAATAAAATCAATCTGTATAATGTCCAGAGAATTTCTAGTATATCTTTTTTTTAATTTGAGAGAAAGCAAAGTTACAGTAGAAACTAATGATTGAAAATTCTAGGTAGGTAAATACAAAATGCCAATTTATAAAACAGAAGTAAATAACCTTCCCTAAAGAATTGGAGGAGCTCTTATCACTCAAAGTAGTTAAGCCAAGATTGTAGACCATTTTGAATTCTGTACAGAATGCCACCAGACAGTGTCTTTGTACTTGGTGAAATAATCTGAAATTCTCTGTCCTGTTCTACAGAAAATAAGACATCACTCCCCTCTTACTTTAGAAACTACATTTCTGGTAATCTTGAGCCTTTTGTCTTAGAAGCCAACACCTGCAACTTCCTCAAATCCTGGTGGCATTTAGCAAGGAGGTTTTTTTCTATGGATGTGTATGACAAATTAGGATATACAGCTGTTTTGGAATCTTACCTAAACTCCTGAATCATTGTTCACTCTGCATATTGAGGTCTGGTCTGCAGCTATCTGCATTCAGACAGGAAATAATTACATTTACATATGTAAACGAAATCATCTCCAGTAACCTAGGTCTTGGAAGCAAGGTCACTGTATTAAACTGATTACTTTTATCAAACTATCCTGGGGGGGGGGAGAAAAAATAGAGCAAGAAAGACTTTTCTGGGTTTCCATAGCCCTTCATCAGTGCTATATTTAGAAGTAGGATTCACAAAGTTTTTGTGTGTTTTACCTGGTTTCTTATGGAGTCTGATTCTAATTGCTTCTACTGTCTTTGAGGATGATTTTCATGAAGGTAAGCATCACTCATCCCAAGCAATAATGCCACAATTAAGCCTTTCAACAACAGAGTCAGCAAAGAGAATTACCCATAGCCCGGAGTGTCTTTTTTAGACAGCTATATTGACAAAAATAGTTAATTTGAGGCAAGGATTTGGATCATAAGTGGTTTTTTGCCAGATTTTACTATGACTTCAGAAGCAGCAAGATAAAGAACAAAGGAAACTCAGTTTTAAAGTCCTCCCTTAAAGAGTAGCAAGATTTGTTTATTTATTTTTATTAATAAAAAATAAACAGTTTTGCTTTGATATTGTTGAGCACAGAAACCCTTGATTTCGCATCCTTATCTAAGACATTGAGCACAACAGTGGTCGCAGGCATGTGACATTTTAACTTGTGTTTGTGTGATAAAAGTATCAGTCTTCAGAAATTTATTTCTTCAGAATTGTTAGAAATGATTTAATGTTAATGAAAAGTTACAGTTTTCATGTTATCTTTATAAAGTTATAACATCCTGTCATGCTGTCCTTTATGCATTAGAATTTCAGAACTGAAAGCCATCCATACATTAAGCAGCCTGGCTCACAGCAAGGTGTTCAACTTGACATTTTGAAGAGCATGGATATTTCTATCCCCTGTTTTTTCAGCTTAATGCATGATAATTATGCATTTTAAAGCATTTTTCCTCTAATTTATTGCTCTCCTTCCAAGCAGTATTGGTCCTGAGTCTCATAGAGCATATATTTCATGACAAGTATAATTAATAGTTTTTTTCAAAGCGACTCCTGTGTATACTGTGTTGCATCCAGTGTTACTTCTCAGAATTTAGTAAATTTGGGGAAGAGGAAAAAGTGCCCCTTAAGCTCTTATTTATCACTTGCTCTATATATCCAGTAGGAACAGAAATATCTAGTCTTCTATGAAAATTAGTATCATATATACTGTACATTTTCCAAATGCACTGTGTACTATAAGATATTCATACTGTGTGCTTATGAACAATGCAGACCTGGGCTTCTTGTGTAACTTACTTAAGCTGTCAAAAATTCTGATTCTCTCTATAGGGGTTCAGCCTGATTTTAGGAATCCGAGTTTGTCTAAAATAGCCAACAGAATTGAACTCCCACTCCATTTGAATTGGAAGTACACAAAGTAATAATATATTTGCATGCGTTCAGTGACTGCATCTGCTGATTTTTTTCAGTCATGTTCATAATGATTTTATTCACAAATATTTGTGCAAGGAAGACTTTATCCATCAGAATAGTCAAGGAAAGGGAATAAATCATGAATAGTAGAAACAATATTATAGAGTATTCACAGCTAGTACAAGGCATTGTGGCCCTTTATTAAAACCTCTTTTTCGCCTTTATCACAGGAGGCATCAGAAAGTGTGGATTTTCATGTATGATTCATTAACAAACAAGGCATTTTTCCTGTTTATAATACATAGGTCAGTCATTCTTGGAGCAGAAATAATGCCATCTGATTTTGGTGATTAATCAAAGTGCACAGAGTAAATAGGAAATAATCTTACTGACCGGTTATGAATAAATTCTACAGAAGGTTAAAAACTGCATACAAACTACTATAAATAAACAAATACAAAGATTTAATTAACAGTCTGCTCAAGGATAATTTGCAAAATGACTGTATTCATCAAAAGAAGTTGTTATCCATAGTCAGTAAAAGCAATAAATATTTGCTTTTTAATGTTCTATTGCAATGCTTGGACAAGCGAAATATTTGTATGTACTCAGTCCTCCATGAAGTCGGGAAAGTTTTGGTTTATGTTGATAGTTAAAAAGGGGGGTTGGGTATTTACAGTATTTAGAATATAATCTTAGACATCAAAAAAACAATGTGCAAAGTGCAGAACTAAAAAGGATCAAATATAAATGAGCAAATTGGGGTGGGTAGGATCGGCAGAATAACTCATAAAACCTGATTTCCTGTGATTTTGCAGCCTTTACAGTACTTATTGCTGTTGTTGCCCTCTGCCCAACCAACTTATTTTTCCCTAAGAGTCTCCTTTTCCCCTTTAATGGCCTCCACCAGTAACCCTCAGGTCTTCCCCAAATCACCCGTACCCTCACTTCTCATCTGTGATATTTCCTCAGTTTTCCATTAAAAGCAAAACAAAACAAAAGCACTTACACAATGCGTAGCACCCTGTCACATTCGTTACGTACCTGGTTGGGCAAGAAATGTCGGCTGTGCTGAGTGGCAACTCGCATTAGTGCTGGTTGCCTGGTGCAGGTATGTGTGCTGCCCGGTGAGCCACCAAGCCAGCCCACAGAAAAAAATTGTAGAAACATTTTGTTTTCCCTCATTAGACATAGTAATAGGTTGTCTCTCCTTTTCACTTTTTCTTCTCTTAATGAAATTTGTACAATATTAATGTCAAGATGTCTCTATTAGTTTTTGTTAAAATTTGCCAGCAGGCTCAAAAATTACATAGAAGGAAAGGAGGAGTTATACAGAAAGAGAGAAAAATAACATAGGCAGTAGGTTGCTGTAAGGTCCCCAACCCCCCTTACAAAAGTAATCTAAAGAAGTTCCTGTAATACATAGTTAAGTACAGAGCTTCAAAAACTTATTTACTGGCTAATTAATACACAAAATATTGGATTCAGGACACACACACAGTTTATGTGAAACACCAGCTGTAATTGAAAATAACAGTTTTCCAAAGACACATGAAGTCATGTAGGATCTGTGGCAGGTCTCAGCAGGCAGGTGGTTAGTATGAAATATGAAAAGCCTGCAGAAATATTAGAAGTAGTCGACTAAGAAACTCTCATTTAATCTTCGGACTGGTGGGAACTCAAAGCGGATGGCACGTTTACCTTGGGTGGTTTTTCACTGCTTGGCAGCCAGGAAGCTCAGGAGAGCCAGAGCAGCCCTGGTTATTGAGAGCAGACACAGACACAATAGATCTGTCAAGTTCTCCATCTCCATGCTAAGGCATCCTTTGATATAGTCAGTGAGGTTGCCTGCCTGTCTCTCCATTATAAATGTCTGGGCATTTCCTGAAGGAGAAAAAAAAATACCAAACCCAGAAAACCCTCAATATATTCTATTACTGGAAGTGCAACTAAAATTTTAAGCTTCTTGTAAGAAATCGCCTTCTGACTGATGGAAATGTTTGGTGTTCACTGGTGTTCACATGTAGCATGTAGAGAACAGAGAGAGTTTTTTTACACCTGTGATAATAATTTTCAAGCTTCAAGAATAAAATTACAAACCTGGAAAAGCCTCTCTTCTGTTCCTCCCAAAATACCCAAGAACTCCACTTCTTATGAATGAGAATATAGCCATTTTATTAATGTCACTGGATGTGTTTTTTATTAAAGACACCTCTTCTTTGTGTATGCCTATTGCCCAGGAGTATCAGTCATTGACCAAGACTTTCTCTGCCAAGTGCTTTAGAAACACAGGGCAAAAATAAAGTTCCGTGCAAAGTGCTCCCTATTTAAAGTATAAGACACAAAAATACCCCAAACCAAACCAAACCAAACCACCACAACCCGCCACAAAAAAAAACCCCACAAAACCCAACACCAAAAAACCCCACAACAAAGTCTAGGGAACATGAGATAGCGTAAACGTTAGAAGTGGGTAGAGTTAACTTATTTAGGGTGCTTTAACTCTGCAACTCTGTGCTTCCCTGCTTTTTGCAATATTTCACTTTGGCTTTTGTTAGCTGGTTGCTTGTTTCTAGTTTGTCCAATTTTTGTGGGTTTAAGGCTGCAGTATGCTTATATTTGTTCCCATATGTTTTACAGGCGTGTATTTTCAATCATGCTCAATTTTAACAAAGATTTGGGAGATGGGGGTTGCCCAAAAATAGTATTTCCTTGTGGTTTGTGGCTTGTAATTCTTACCCATGCCCAGCCAAGGACCATTTTCTCCTCAGGCAGTAATCCTTAATATCTTCCATGCAAAAATACTGCACACTTGCAAGAGAAGAGCATATCTACAAATTAATTTTCTGCACACAGGATTTAGTGTAAAATGTCTTTACTTTCTCACGCTGTGTCCTGAAAGCACAGAAACCTGTTCCCTTCAGAATGTGGTTCTATTGCAGCACCTGCCTGCTTTGCAAGGAGCAAGGGCTACAGTAAACACAGCACTGGTAAAGGTGGTAGATTGTTTTTATCCACCACAACTATAGATTTCCATACTTTTGGCTTTTAAACTAGTTTCTCTCCAACGTACAAGGTGTTAATCCTTTGTGTGTTCCGTTTTTTCCACAAAGCCGGATGAAAGGAAAGATGCAGTGTGGGTATCATACAGTATATTCTGGTATTTGTTCCCAGTGTGAACAGTTACATTTGCTGATAACAAAATGCATTTATCTTCAGTGGTATTTTAGATGGCTCCACAACCTGTGGCGTATTCTAATGAAACCTGTATCACTACCAATTAAACATCTGCAGAAGAAGGGGGCTATGCAAATGCTTTGCCCTCCAAATGCTATTTTCCCTCTCTCATTAGGCTTTCAAACTAAATTAAATCACAGCTAATGGCTAAAAACTTTCACCTCAAATTTCAGTGTTGCATGGAATTTAGACAAATATCTCCCATTAGTTTAAAGGAGTTGTGTCACTGCAAGTCTTTGAAGGTAGATTTGCATTCCTTCCCACAGGCCTAACCTAACCCTGCACCCAACCACCTTCCTTCCCTTACACACATGTGAAAACAGAAATGCACTCCCTCCTTTCCTCCATTCCTCCCCCTTCCCACCCTCCATCACTGTGACAAAGTACTCTGGTGGGCTTGGTAAACCATAGATTATTGTTATGCTTTTTCATCCCTGGAGGTCCTTGAGTTCAAATGTGACTAGATGTAAGTCATGTTTGCTGTAAACAAATAGTTGTTGGTTGTATACACAAGGTAGAGAATAAATAGCGGGTATCTCACTTATGAGGTTATATTTCCATCAAGGGTTTCCAAAGGTATCATAAACCATGAGAGAAAAGCAAACATGATTTATAAAGTTGCCACAAGTCCCAAGATAGAGCTATATCTTGGTAATTCACACTTACTAGTCTGTTTCACGTTAATCTCAGGACATGTTATAAGCCCTGCTGGGATACAGTCCCAGTCTTTCTCTCATGAGTGTTGAATTAACCTTATTTCTGCTCTTGGCTCCTGTTGTTGCTGCTCCATATTCCAATTTGTCTGGTTCGTGCTCTGGTTGCTTTCATCTTCTTCTCTAGGGTTCTCTCTGCCGAATGCCTTGGCAGGAGCTATAAGCATTACCCCATATCTTTTAATTACATGTGCAAGCATATTTCTGAAAGCATGCTGTGCATTCATAAGTCAAAATTGGATTATGAGATGCCTAAACATTTTGTGCTCACAAGTGAGTATAAAAACGTGATCATCTCTGAAAATCTGGACAGCACAGATTTGATAGTAGGCTTCAGATTCCCCTTCACAATTTGGGCATATCATTTTAAGCATTTCTTGAAGAGAAACATCTGAAAAACATCTAAGGAGAAACTTAAAATCTGATTTAAAAAGCTAGAAGGAGGATAGTGATCAAGTATTTTACTGAACCTTGACATACTATCACTGAAAGAAGATCCTCTTCACATGTCAGTAGCTGTAAGATGCCACAGAAAAGCCATCAGCACGCTGCAGAAAGAAAATGTATATTTCCAAGTTGGACTATCCCAGCCAGTGAGGGTTACTTCATTTTTTTCTATCTGCAGTTATCATGAATATTGAACATGACTATGACTTACACTTTTTTATTGGACAATTTCAGTTAGACTAGTTGTAATATCCAATTTGCATCCAAGCAAAGCAGAATAAGCAAAATAGGAAGAAAATTAGCTCCGTCCCAGACAAACACACATCTAAAGTGTAAGTGGACTATATATATCAGGATTACTTTTGCATTAACTTATTATAACTTGTTGGTTATGCACTATATGTGTATTTCATTATAAAACATATAATCTATTAAAACACAGGTCTCTAACAGTTATCATTATTCTAGAAAATAGGAACAAATACTATTTAGCTTTGCATTCAATTTCTTATTTGAGTTTTTGCTTTTCTGTTCTCACTATGATATTAATAAATTATTCTAGTTCTAGTAGCTTTGAAAAATATGGGCAGGAGACTGAACATAAGTATTACTCTGATAGAAACATCAGCAGCATAGTGTTTCTAGCTATCTCAAAAACAGTAAGAAATTTGCACAGTAATGTTAACTACCAATAGTGCCTTTAGCACAGTTCACTGTAGCTGGCTGTAAAGTAAGCATTTACAATGTGAGCGTATCTTTATCACAGAGACCCTTGCTCAAGGGGCAAATTCTGTGAAAAGGGATGTCAAATGACTGTTTAGTGAGCACGGCTTGCATTTATTCTCTGGGTGGGTTTGTTTGGTATTTCTTTTGTTATTTTGCAGTAACACCTGTCTAGGTGACAGAAAACATCTGAGTTTGCTTTATTTCCTATTGCTCACAAGACCTCAGAGAATAGAGGTGTGCAATTATTCTGAATCTTAAGAAAATGAAAATTTCAGATACTGCAAGAAACCCTATTGCTCACCTGCTTACTTGGAATGATTCCCTGACAGCACACAAGATTTTCCTGAATCACGAACAGGCACTGTTGTCTGTCTCAGAATGAATTATTAATAGTTATTGATTAAAATATATTTCTATTGTTAATTCAGTGTTGAGGAAGATATATTCCCTTTAAGCTTTTTTTTCTGTGTAGCCTGCGTAAGAAGATGAGAGTTTAGGACATTAATCTGATTAGACTGGTTTTTCTGTTACAGCCCTGGCCAAAAACCCAGAGCAGTAAATGGAAAGATTCCCTGATTGAGTTTAAGGGAGTTCAGCACCCAGAACCCACTGAAACAAGTAAACTGTGCTACTTCATAGCAACAGCTTCAGCCTCTTTCAGCTATCAGTGTAGGGTGGCTAAAATTCCTACAAAATGCAGAAAATTGCAGTTTTAGCATTTATAGCTGTAATATTTGGTGTTTTGCCTGAATCCCTGTTTCCAGAGTCAGGATTCACTATGCAGATACCTTCTATCATATGAATATTCTAATGAAGGATCTCAAAAATATTAATTAATGTTTTAATTACAACCCTCACATAAGTTAAGAAATGCTTGCAGATGTGACACACCTGCACCCAAAAGGGTTCAGAAACCAACAAAGGGAAACAATTTTTTTCACATTTAATCACAGGATTCTTAGAGACAGGTTCAAGATTTTTATAAGTTTGAGGTTGAAAGCCAACCCAGAAATACAGGGAGAAAATTGGGTTGGACTCTTTCTCAAGTATTCAATGTCTTTCTTAAGCCAATTTATATTTCTTCCTGAGAATAGAGTGCAACACTGGAAGGGAGAACAGTATGAGAAAGCGATGATCGTCCTGCTCCAGGAACTTGTCAACAGAAAATGTTTTGGAAGTCTCTAATAAGTCTTTCCAAACTTCTCCCAAAAATACTTCGTCATACACAGACTGATAGCAATGACAGGTTCCTTTGGGCTATCTGTGCTACTATGATCTGCTAGCGACCATCAAAACACTGAGACTTCTCTAGTCACAGAAGAGAAACTGGCATCTGCAAAAGGTTATTCATTTAATCTGCCTTTGGAGCCTATCCATTATCCTCCGTAGGCCGAGTGGCTAAGAAGGGAGCTTAGATGATGGACTGAAATATGTCCTTTGGCTGGCTAAAATTAGGTGGGCTACACCCCAATCTTTGTTGGTAGCTTTACATAATGATTGCATATTAAGAAGCATTTGGTGCTGTTCCTGTACAACCAGTAGTACTTTATCAATTTTTGCTTTGTTTTATGGAACAACTGAAGGATTGTTTTGACAATATGCTATTGATCTGGAAGAATCACAATCAATAAGTATTATAGCTATTCAGTGACTAGATTATTAGAAAAATAAATTAGGAACTATCCTGCTTACAAATAACCATTATTTCACATGATGAGTAGAAAATTTGTATATATGTCATGACATATTGTTCATTTGCAAACCCAGAGAGACCTTTTCTAATGTTATAAATTTCATTTATTAATCAGAGATCATGATAAAGTGGTTTCTTTTAGAGTGGTCTTTGTCTAAGCACTCTCTCTTAAATTAAGAAACTATTTTACATTACGACAACCCAACATAAAAACTCTGTGCCTGTACGTGTACAAGCAAGTCACATCTTTCTTTTGTTTTAACATAACTGACTTGATAGCCCTTCTTATTAAGAAAAAGAAATCTGTTTTCACCTTTCTCCAGCTGATCTTTATGTTCAGGTATAGCAAACATACTGTTTCCTCTTGTGGCTTACGCTCCAGGCAATTCTGACATTTGCATCTGTACATCAGGTGCATTGTGAAATAAAGAAGTGACAGCTTAACTCCATGCTCAAAGCAGGCTTTCATATTGGTGTTGCTCTACAGTTTGTTGCTTTGCTTTGTTTCCTCTGGAATAGCTCACAATCTGCCATGAAGTATTTTTGTTTTAAAGAAGGAAAAAAGAAGTGTAAGTCCCACAGAGAGAAAGCAGTTGGTGCAGAGCAAAATTGCCACAAAGCACCAGACACTCACAGAGACTCAAGCCTTTAGGTCCACAACAATAAAAATAACCACCAAGGTAGCCATAGATTCCCTATAGGTGAATTTGCCCTTTCCAAGTACACCTCGCATGTTATGTTGATGAAGGAATGACAAGGTTTAAACATACAACTGCTCATCCTTAAACAAAGTAGGAAGAGGTTATGATGGAGAAATACATGGGATTCAATATACAGAAAGAGGTTTCCAAACTGGGACATGCACAGTTCTAGTCTCTTTTGTAAATAGCAATAATCAAAAGCATCTGGCTCCCTGTGTATGTGCATTTGCCTTACTTGGTACTAGGCAAATGCCAGCTCACAAATAATCACAAGCAAACAGCTGACAGAATTAGAAGTAGTTGGATAGAGGCAAAGGGTGAGTTTGTGAAAAGTGGAGAAATTACAGGGGCTGACACCAGTAAAAAGGAGAGAGGTATTAGGAAAAGATTTTTAAGTACTAAATAATCCATATGCTGCTATTTTTATGAGGTTATTTTTAATGCAAAACTATCTAAAAATTCAGTATCTACAGTGTAAAAGTTTAGGAACCAAATCAAACGAAATCATTGCTGCTCAGGTCTATCACAGATTCTCGCTGAATGACAGGATGAGTTGAATACTGAACCTGAGCAGGGCATATTGTCTGCCTTAGTATAGTTATAGTGATATACCAGGGCAGAGAATTAATTAATAAATGACTACAAGGTTAAAGAGAAAAAGGGTTAAAAATATTAGGGAAACCAATTTCAAATCTTATGATAATGCAACCTTGAGACTAAAATTATACTTCTGTGGTACAGAAGAGGGTTGAGGACAAAAAGGAGGTACAAGAAAGCTCAGTGCCTGTCCTGTGTCAGCCTGCATGGCTCCCAGCCCTTCATCCTGTGTCTGGCACAGGAGTACAGTGCTAGCAGCATGTCCAGCATTGACCAGTCCTTTCAGTAAGTGGAGCAGATGGACCACAAGTGCTCTAATGTGCTAAGAGGGGACCCTTTGATTTCCATTCCCTCTCAATGGGTCCAGTTGACCCCTGAGATTATAAGTCTCACCAATTTAAAAGCATGACATCTCAACATCTGATCTGGAACACTTTCCTTCCTCCTGTTCTCCCACCACTTCCACATCTGAGAGTGGAGGAGTGTTGTCAGAGCCAGCATGCTCTTTACCTTTTTGAGTGAGTAAGACAAACCTTTAGCCTTGAAAGATGTGCTAGACTTTTAGCTCCCCTTTTCAGCTTGCTCACATCTAGCCAGATGTGTGCATAGCTATCCCACTGGTTCCTGCACATCTAGTGGGAAAAATGGGGAGAAAACAGAAATTAGTCTGCATAGAGTAAATAGTACACCTTTAATATACGGTCTCTCACTTTATGGCTTATTGTTACTGTTATGCTAATCACTTTTTGGCAATACAGGATAAATTTTCTTCTCACTTTCAAATAGGCATGCATTTCTTTTCTCTCAGACCTCAGTGGCCTAATAGGCAGGTTCAGTTACAAACTGTTTTTCTCCAGTTAGAGAAGTATCTCATGCCAGTGCCTGGAGAGAGCTTAGGCAGCAGCACTAGGTTCATTGTTGCCTTCATCAGACATTTGCAGACACCCAACACAAATGAGCTTGAGGCAGTAAGAAAACCACACCTTTGCCGTGGTCTCAGTAATCATCCAAGGGTAAGTCAGGGAAGCTACATTATCAGAGGGCCTGAGGACAATATTTATAGAGAACAGGAGCAAGCCTGCTGGAGTGGTTAAGATACAACCAAAGATTGCTCATAACATGACGCTCAGAAAAACATCACAGTGTGTGTACATCACAAAGTTTTTCTCTTTAGGCAGTTTTCATTACATAAATGCAGGATTTTGTGGTTTTCTCCTCTTATTAGCTTAAATCTTAATGTAGTAATCTGTGGCACTAATGTATGCTGTAAAATATGCAATATGGCTGACTTAATACTGCCATATTTTTGCTATTGATATATGATTTTTGAGTCTTTAACCTCAGAAATTTAAAACTACATTATTTCTAGTTTTTTTATAAGACCTTGTTATGCAATACTTTGCTTGAAAATAATTGAATGCTTGGCTCTTTCAGTAGAATCAATGCAACTTTGATTTTTATTTCTTTTTAGATTTGCTTATTATATCATTATTCTTTTTTTATTAAATTGAGTGTAGCATTCAGAAAATACTCCACATATCTAATCTACAAAATAATGTAGGTAGTATCTACTCTCCAGTCTACAAACTTCCTCCTCCAGGTTTTGTGAAAATGTAGATTATGGAGAACAGGGAAGTAATTCATTCCCTGTACTGATCCCGTCCCTAGCCTTGCATTAAGTGTTAAAAACAACTTGCACAAAATATTACTTCCTTTCTCTTTTCTCTGATAGATTCAATACAATAAGTCCATGGATACTAGTAGAAAACATCCATAGGTACTAAAAAAATAATCTTCTTTTCTGTGCTGTAACTAATGTAAGCATGAAGTGAAGCAGCATAGTAAGAAAACATAAGGATACTTAGAGAAATGCTGTTCTCTACTGCAGAAAAGTATATGGTGTCCTGTTTTTAAATAGTACTTCAGATATTCAATGTATGTGACTAAATGTCATGTATGTGCACAGATCATGAAGCAGAACAGGCAAACCTAAGGCTTTTTTAATGAAAATTTGTATTTTATGGAGTAATAATATAAATGGCAGATGCTAATGCCTAGATATGTCAAATCACCATTTTCCCAGCTCTCCTGGACTGATATTCTTATCTTTAAAGAAAAACAACAAAACAAACCTTCCAGAAGATAGCATCTGCCTTCTGGAGAATTTTGCTGCTTTTAGAAATAAGATTTATAGATACTTTACATCAGCACAAAATTAATGTCTTCTCCATACCCTGTGCTGATTCATCCATTTCCCACTACTCCCTGCAGGGAAGGAGAGGTCAGGAAGTGATTGCTGCTGTCTACCTGCAGCCTCCTCTCTGCAACACCGCATCCTTACAAACAGACTTTATCTTTCATGTGCTGCTGTGAGATAAGAAAGTACTATCTCCTGTCCAGGAACTGAGAAGTGAAGGAAAGAGAAGTGGAGTGGGTTTTTTTTTTCCCAACTATTAATATATTTTTACTAAATGTTGGAAATCAGCCTGCTTCTTCTGCATCTTGGCCCAGTGCTCCTATAAACTATACCTGGACCCAAAATCAAGGTAGCATCACATTTGCTTGCTTATTTCTTCTTACCTCCTTGTACTCCAGTAAGGATAATATACTTAGAGAAAACGTAAAACAATAGGAAAACTCTTTTCTAATGACTGAGTACTACAGAGACCATCAAAGTGAGAGTCTGTATGTCAACGCAGTCAACCCTCTGGATGTTGTACAAGACACTAAATAAAGACACATCCAAAATTGTCTTGGATACAGCTAGTTTTTTAAATGAAATACACTGACAGAAGAATTAAATCAAGCACTCTTCTGTCTGATGAGATGGCATCCTTGGGAATCCTGTGAAAAATTCTGTAAATTTCCCTGAAAAGCAGATCTTGCCAATCGAATACATGGGTTACAGCTCTGCAATACTTATTGATAGCAACAGAACCAGTCTATAAACAAGCACTAAATCCCATGTCATTTGTTATGGTCTCTATATTTTACTGGGATTAGGACAAACAGGCAGATCAGTCCTACTTCTTGTATTTACAATGTAGCCCAATCGGGAGTCAATACAGCACTTTTCTGTAACGGATAAGGACAAACTGCACAAAGCAGGCTTCTCCCACCTCCCTTTCTCTCTTTGATCATTACTCCTTTCTTTCATGTTGTTTTCAGCCAAAAAAGCACCCATATGACCTTTGAGAAATGCCAGGAAAACATTATTTGCTCTGTGCCTCTCCAGTCTGCGGGCATGAGGTACATCCTGGCTCTGAGCCCTGCTAAGCATAGCAGCTCCGAGATGGATCATGCTAAAGCGCCTCTTGCTGTGCTCTCAGGGATGCCCTGCACCCCTCCTGACCTTCTCTGACTGCTAAATGTGGCTGTGGGAGTTTCACTAGTGAACAGCATTGCACCAGCCATTTGGTTCCCACCATTGCACCTCCTTAGGGTGAGAGAGGAGCAGCAAGCAAATGCCCATCTAATACCACCATCTTACTCACAAAGCAATACAGTTGCCGCTCCTCTGATTTCTGCACTTTTTTCTTTCTTTCCAGAATTACTCAGAAGCATTCTTTTTCAAAAATATCCCAGAAGTGTAGAAATGTTAAATGCATGTAATAGAAATAAAATAATCAAAGTGTAAATGATAGAAATAATCGAAGGAAAATTCAAGCAATTAAAAATTGTACCTTTTTTGCATGCTTGGCTGTATGCAGGTGCCTGTGTCTTCAGAATGTGAATTTCAAACTGGATAAAAAGTTATCTCTGAATAGTTACAGAAGTACAGGTTTCAAGTTATTATGATCCAACAAGTTTTGATAATTGAATCTTAAAAAAAAAAACATTTCTTGGGTGTAAATTGTGTACCAGGGCTTTTACATTGCACTCATTCAGTCAAAGAAAAAAAAAAGTAGATCTATAACATTATCATGATTGCACATCCTTTTGAGTTCTTTGGAATGAATACTCTCTTCTTTCTTCTCTGTATTGTTTCTGGTACATTTTTACCTCACTATAATATAGCACTTGGCATTTTGAGGTGTCCTGTGTCAGAAATACACATTTTATCTTGAACTCTAGAGAATGATTTAATACGATACACAGACTAGTGTACTCAATCTTTATCTGTAGTAAGTAAGATATTGTCATTCTGTAACTATTCTAATTGTCCTTTAGGCAAGTTGTAGTGGTTTAGGCCCAGTGCATAACTGAGCACCACGATGCCCCAAAGCCCAGTGCATAACTGAGCACCACAATGACCCAAAAAAGGGCTAGTCAAAATAAGGACTGGGAGGGCTTCTCACCACTTAAAAAGGTCACAGGCAAAAGACAGACTCATCCTAAGGAATAAAAAAAAAAACCCAAACAATTTTAATTAGTTACCAACATCAGAGTAGAACAATGGGAGATACAATCAGATCTTAAAGTCAAAACACCTTCCCCCCACCCCTCCCTTCTTCCCGGGCTCAGCTTTTGTTCCAGGTTTGTTCACCTTCTCCCTCCTCCTTTGCCTTGAGGCGCAGGGGAATGGGGGTGGGAGTTTTGTAGTCGGTCTTCCCACCATGCTTCTCAAGAGTAGGGGAAAAAAAAACCCTCAGCCCAGTCTCTCTCTGCTTCCACGTGGCCCCATTTCCATAGGAGAAAAAGTCCTCAAAAGTCCAATATGGGTCTGCTCACAGCTGCAGTTTCCCTCCCACACGAAACTGCTTCAGCCCAAGTCCACAAAACCCCAATCTGGGTCTGCCCATGGTCACAGTTCCCTCATACATGTCCAGTCGACCCAGCTCTCGCCACGGGTTGCAAAGGGGAAACCTGGGTTCTGCGTCCTCCTCCTCTTCCCTCTCTTTTCCTTCCTTCAAAAGCGACCTTGGTGTTCTTCAAAGTTGTTCTCCTTGGGCCCCACTCATTTCTCCACTGTAGGTCTCCTCCAATGGTTATGGACATCCCGACTCTCTCTTTTTTTTTCAGGATGAAGCTGCAGCAGGGCTTAAGCTTAAGTTGCGGTCAGGGCCGGCCAAGCCCAGCCAGGCAAGGCGGGGGCCGCGCCACCTGCACCTGGGGCCGTGCTGGTCAGGGCTGGTGCCAGAGAGAGAGTGAGGCATGCCCTGCACCCCTCTTAAATACATGAATTCACAGGGGCGCTGATTGGCTTGGCCCTGGTCAGAGGTGGGTCTGACAAAGGAAAAGGGGGAGCTCTTCAGGTAGCTTCTTAAAGGGCCGTCTTCATAGCCCTTCCCCCTGTTACCAAAGACACAACCAAAAACCCCTTCCAGAAAAACCCAATACACAAGTGAAGGAAAATATTTCTTTATCAGCTCTTTCAAAGTGAAAAAATCTAACAGGGGCCAGGTTGGGGTGCCCTGTCCTTTCTGATGAACAGCAAAGTGTTGCTGTCCTCCCTGAGACACAGCCGGGAAGGGGCTGGTGGCATAAAGCATGCACATATTTACCTGTGCTAGTCAAACCATCCCCAATCAAAATAGTTATGATTATCTGATACAAGGCCCACATTAGTTTAGCCACATCTTGTGTGGCTACAGCAAATTTTCAGATTTGGGTTACAACAGTCTTGCTTTGAAACTCATTTACTGTCAGCAACGCCTGCGCTGCCTCCATGTTGTATTTATACAGAATGGCTCCAGGCTCATGTTGCAGAAGATCCACATTGCTGTCAGCCCCGAGTCACAATAGACGAGGCACCCTTTTCTCTACTGAGCAGGGCATGTCCTAGGCCAGCCTTCTGCTGACATCCAGGTCCTTCATCCACCTTGGCTTTGCCCCGGGAGCCCCAGCCAAGCATCCCACTGCCCTGGTAGTCAGGATGCACCCCTCGTGTTCCCACAGCCTCTGAGAAAGAAAGAGCTGTTTTTTAACCCTCCTCAAAGCAGTGCGACTCCTTTTGTAGGGCAGCACGGTGCAAAGACTCATGAAGAAGAGAGGGCATAAATAAAAGTATTCCTTGTCCCAGTATCTCCAAGTCCTTTCTGGTCATGGGTGTACAGACAAAAGCAAAATAGCAGCTTTGCAGAGCAGTTTTCCCTGCTCTCCAGGGAAAAGTAGAATGTTAACAGTAATGGGGAAACAATCTTTCGCCTTTCTAGTAAGACTAGAGTCTCAATTTGATTAGATGGTACAGGAATATATTTTTTCTTGCTTTCTGCAGGTGTGTAGGTAGTTTAAAACAGGCCGAGCCATAACACCAGTAAAATAAAATATAAAATGGAAACAAACTACAATGCTAAGAAGAACTGTGTCATGGTTGAAAAATTGTGTCATGGTTGTGCCAGATACAATCAGATACACAAAAGAGATGTTATTTAGTTATGTGTTCCTTCCTTTCTGATGATATGCTTGCTCCCTGCTCTGCATTTTGCAGCTCTTTCTAGGATTGAGCGTTGTGCGACTCAGTGGGAGCGGATGCCATGCTTCCTTTGCGAGCAGCTATGCCAGTGACAGGATTTGAGCGTATCGGACAGATGTTTTATTCACTAAGGCTAAAAAGCTATTTTAAGTTGAATGTTGAATGATGGGAACAGTATCTTGTGTTAATATTTAATTTTTTGGGGTGCCAATAAAAGATGAACTCTGGCACATGAGATATAAGAAAAGCTGTGTTTTGATAGTAATGCAGGGAAAGTGATGACCATATTAAATTGTATCTCCCCAAATCCTCCTAAACAAGAAGCACTAATTGTGCATTAGAACACTATGAAAACTCATTAGGTTTTCTTGGTTTATTCAGTCATATGGTGTCCAACTATTAAAACCCTGTCCAATGGACATGACATTGCATTATATACTTCAAAGCCAGAGCCTAGGCTTTAGACATTATGATAAAATTATTTATTTGGGAAAACAGTAATGGTAAAACACTGTTTGCAAACTGTCCAAAATTCCTACATGCATCTCTTTGGACTTGATTCAAGATCCATGAAAAACCAGTTTTAGGGCTCAGGCCTTGTGTAAAGAGCTTGACTATCAGAAGGAGCAAAGCAGGAGGAACAGAGAAAATGAAAATAAAAAGAAGGGATCACTCCTGTTAAACCAAGTCTGCAGTTTATATAAGAAGACAGAAATGTTTCATTTGTGAGTGATACTGGCATACAGAAGATTTTGGTGTTTTAAGTTTTTGATTAAAAACTGTGCAGTATTGCACTTAAGGATTTCCCAGGGGAAAAAAAACAAAACAAAACAAAACCCAATGTATATGGTCTTTGCACTTACTGCACACAAGACAGATAATTTAATCAATTTCCATCACCTGCATTTTTCTGTCTACAGGGAAGAACACAGTGATACCATCAGCAATTTGAAATAATTGTCATCTAAGTATGAGTTGGATGAAAGTTCATTTTAGTGATGATAAGTGCCTAGTGCTCTTGCTGTTGCACTGACAGTAGGCTTAACATTTTCTTTATGTTGCTTGGATTAAAAGAAGGAGCAGGAGCAGGTGTAAAAAACCAGATCACAGGACACAGGACTCCCTCCTTCCCTCTGCCTAGCTCCTTTTGCTTTCCCAGGATGTTAATCAATAGCCTCGGCCAGAAGAATGCAGTATATCTTGCTTTTCTTTGTGTGACACCAAAAGCACCTGATTTACGTAGCACTTTTTTAAGCTGCTATGCTGAGATCCTATTTATGGTTTCCAGTTATGATGAAAAATCAGACTTTCAAGAGCTTTGGCTCTGCACTGGGGAGCTGAGCAGCACCCAAGATGAAACATAGGCTTTCTCACTGGGGTGGGATCTATTGTGTTAGTAGTCACTCAAGAGCAAGCTCCTTAAATACCACTTTTTGCTCAAACACTGTTCCTGAGCCTGCTGTGGAATAGCGTTAATAGGAGAGGAGACTAGAGAAGTTATTAAAATAGATATATCACATTTATGTAGCGAACAAAATGCACTAAATTCTCCTAGTTAAGATATTTTTAAAACTAATTCTTTATATGGTAAATAAGATATGAGCCAAAAATTACATTAAATCTATATAATTTGTGAAGTCTTTTTCAAATAAAAGGATTTATGCAGGTAATTCTATTAATGGTATTGATAGCTATTTGCATAAATCCTAGGGTTTTCAATGGGAAAAATATTTCTTCATCTAGAAAGCATCTGGACATCAAATAATATACTACTGTGATCCTTACTTTCAGTTAGAAAGAGAAGGATAGTATTCTGTATGTAATTATCATATACATTTTCAAATAATGCAACAAGATATTTTTAAGGTATTTTTTAATAGAGTTAAAAATAAGACTTTGGTTATCTTTCAGAAAGCGAGAGCAAATCTGGCATATGAAGTCTTTTATTTTTTTTTTCTGCCCAAATAATCTGTAACACTTGGAAATTTAAAAATCCCTTATTAGATGAGTTAATTCCATTTTAGAAAAAAAGAATGAGCTTATGCAGAAGAGTTATTGAAGAATTCCTAGATACATTTCTTTAAAAAACCCTATGAATTCTGCACCAAACAACTTAAATAGCTGTGTGGTTTTTGATAATTGCTTATGAATATACACAGTAGTACAGCTCTGGCCAAATAATCAGTAGAGAGGCTCTTATGATCAAATGCTAGCATTCAATTAAGTTTCTCTAAAAGTTTTCCTTCATATGGGATCAGAATCCTACCCAATTAAGTATGGAGAAGGGATGTGTTTTCAGAAAAGGGATGTGCCTTTGGAGGGCATAGAAGTACATTTAATAACACTGCATCCAGTAGCAAATCTCCATCTGATTTCCATGCAGAGACACTCGTGCCCAGTTCACTTTTGTCGTGGTATCACATGCTTATCTCCTACGCTGATTGCATTTTGCCTTTTAGACTGTAAGCAGTAAAAGCATTATGCTCGATCGTCATTTCCCATGGAAAAGTCTAGAGATGCACTCCTCAGCATGATGTATTTCTCAGTGGTGGATGTCAGGTCTGTGCTGGGCAGCAGAGCAGGAAGCAGGAGCAGCAGATGCTGCCACTGAGATGCTGAGCACTGCCTAGTCCTCCTGGTGAGAGGTGGAGCTCACTGTTTTTGGTGATGCACCATGCCACTGGACTCCTTGCTGCATGGTTGTACCTGTTCAGATGGTTGTTAACACCTATGTTGCTGTGTAGTTTTCTTGCCTAGAGAAAAACTACCTTTTGCCTTCCACTCACCTAGATAATGTCACTTCAATACTCCTACACGTTTAGCTAGAGATTTGCAGCATTATGTCAAGGGACTTTTGAATCCCATTTCTGCTACATTTGTTAATTGAATAGCTTATGTTATGTCTTCAAATAATATTAATTAGATTTATTATGACTAGAACAATTTTGTTGCTTTTTATGTTAATTTGGAGATAGTAATAAACCAAGAGTTGAAAATCACTCTTTTCTGAGGGGGTGGAAACAGTGACACTAAGAAATTGCAGCTGATGACTAGGAGAGTTGGGAGTTGGGCAAAACAAGTGTGTAGGCACAATGTTCAGGACAAAGTATTCTAGGAAGGCACACTGAACATCTTCTGGAAAGTCTGAAAGGTGTGACCTGAAAAGGAGCAAGCAAAAGGGGAAAACTAGAAGATGTTCTTTATGTTTGTCTCTTACAGCTGACAGGAAAAATCTTTAAAAAATATTCTTTGAAGAAGGTTATTTATTTCTGATTATTTTATTGCAAGTCCATGCCACTGATGTGTGTTTTGGTATCTGTTTCTTCTCCTAAACTGTCCAACCTGTTCCAAAGTCAGCAATGCATCTGTTTCTGTATTCCTCATGCTTATATATAGTGTGCAATCATTAGTGAAGTCTGTGACTGATATCTTATGCTCCTCCACACTCAAAAGTAATGAGAAACTATTTTATAGCCACACATATCTTCTGACTGTTTACTTTACAAAAAGAAAATTTTCACTGAAGCTGACAGACTCAGAAAAAGTACTGAAACTATTGTTAAGAAATCTATTTATTCCACTAGGATTTAGGGCACAATTTCTTTTATAACTTACATTCTATTAAAAGCTTTGATAGCAGTAAAGTATACTATCAATTATTTTGCAATGTTCATTATCTCTAAGGAAAGTTTCAAGGCCAACTCTAATATGAAGTACCTAACAGAAGAGAAAAATGCTGAAACTGCAAATATCCATATATGAAATAGCAAAGGGTTTTCAAGACAACCTGCAAGCTGTCTGCTTTATTGCATACTGAGGAGATCGTTCACTACCTCTGAAGAAATTATGTGCCTTCTCCAGTAAGACCAATCTGCACGGGTGAAACAGGAAAGAAAGAGGGTTTTGCATTCCAGATGTTGAATTTCCAAGGGTTCACTCATGACAGCACTGAGTCGTTGGTTTCAGAATGGATGAAATTCACTCCTTTGGGCACTCTGTAAACAAATGTAACTTACTTCAAATCTACCTTAAGCTTCTGAGTATGAGTGGTTACTGATATCCTAAGTAACATACAGGGAGAAATTTTGTTTTGTTTGCATGTAATTGTCTGTCTTCCCAAAGCTCCAAGGAAGACTTTTGGAAAGATTAAGTATGAGGCACAGACTTCAGAGGAAGAAATCAAACATGTTACCCTACGTCCCATGAAGACCACTTTCAGAATAACAAGTGTACTGAACTGTACTTACTGCCGAGCAAGCACATGTCGAAGCTTCACTTTGTTCACTCAGATTTACTTTGGGGTTGGTTTTGGGGTTGGTTTTTTTCCCCAGTTGTTTTGCACTCCAAAACTAGAGCAGGATGCATGGAAACTAACCCCAAGCAAGTCTTCCTATCAAAAGTCATATCAGTGTTTCATCTTGTGTTTCAACAAAAGGAATAATTTCTGATGTACTTTAATATATACTGCTGCATCTGCTCAGAAAATGAGGTAGTCTTATGAAATTTTACAGTAAAAATATATTTAATTATCTCACCCCTGCTAGGAAATGTACTAGGCTGAATAGCTGTTAAGTGTATGTAATGCTATTTCAAAAGACAAAAACAGCATGGGGGGGGGAGGTTTATATTAAAAACATATTTCAATCAACTTTAAGGTGCTGTTTATACAGTAAAGGTATAAAATGTTAGTTCATTAAACATGCACAATGTTTTGCATTGCAGAAAGGATGTGGATTGTACTTTCAATTTTCAAGCAAATTAAACCTGCTGTCAGAAAGCATACGGTAGCAGGATACAGTGGGCTCTGTGGAAACCAATTTAAACAATTTATGCTAGTGCTTAAAGGTTGGGTGAATTGGATTTCAGATAAATTCTCAGTGACAATCTTAGGTTCCTCAAGAGTAGAAAGAATCCTCATCTCTTGTAGGCATGGGATATTTCCTCCTTTTTTCTGATCACAGATTAAGGGCTATACTTTTACCCTCCAGGCAAAGAGTTTCAACCATGAGTTGAAAGAGTTGGAGTGGGAGATCCTACACAGTGAGACAGTCTCCAGGGCTTAGCAGCAACCACCTACATCTTGCCACGCAAACATCAGAGGTTGATCAATTAATGTATGAGGCTTCCAGATCAGACCACTTTTCCATAGCCTACTCCCGTGCAAATGCAGCCAGCCCAGTCAGTGACTCCATGTTATAGAATCATAGAATCATAGAATGTATCGGGTTGGAAGGGACCTTTGAAGATCATTTAGTCCAACCTTCATCCTAGTTTCCTTTCTCATTTTAGTTCACAGCCACACATAAATGCTTTTTTCAGGCCTTTGAAGGCTGTATAAGGGGCTAGAATATGCATCTTAAGAATTAAGTCCTTCCAGTCAATCTATCCCTATGCTATGAAAAAGAGGAGGGCAAACCCTGCCTATCCAGTGCTTCATGGTTTTTTTCATAAGGTGCAATTAGTAAACAACACCACAAATGAAGTTTTCAAACACCAACTTTCTTCTCCTTTCCAGTGCTTTAATGAGCAACCAGGGACATATCTTCACATATAACTTTTTATGGTATTCGCTGTGCTTAGAAAAGATATAATAAGGAATTTCCAAACACTGATTCATCATCGAGCTGAGAGTGCTGAGAATTCACCTGTTGGGAAAAATGTTTATGGTAAAGACGAGGCCATGGAGTAACTGTTGGCATTTAATTGAAAAGCATATCAAATAACTGTATGTGTAACATAAACCAAAGAAAAACAATTTTGAAGATAATAAAATGTCTGAGGTAAGATAATCTTGTTGAAAAAATCTAATTCCTTAGTAATAATGCATGTCTGTCTTTAGGTTAGAGGATTCTAAAGCCCTTTACAGTCTACATGCGCTGTCTTCACTGTATTCATAAAAATAGGCAAAAAGTTCTAGATAGTACTCTTAAAAATTAAATGACTCAGCAAAGTCCTTTTATGATTCTTTCTCAAAAAAAAAAAAAATCTGTGCGGCTTTCTATTGCCATCATATCCTCCTAGTCAACATATTGTTAAATTGCTGCCTCTACTGAAGAAATTTGGTTCTGTTTATACAACACCCAACTGTACTTTCAACCATCTTATCTCTGGACAACAATCACAGCGAGTCCAATTTCTAAACATAAAGTCTATTTTTCCAAAAGTAGCATATGTCTCCCAAAAGACTCACATCAGACACTTTTGTCAGCATCCTTCAAGTTTCCTCTGGATGAAGCTGTCATGCAATTAGGTTACTGATGGGCTGCCGTGACAAATAGATTGCCGTTTGTCTTTTGTTGTACTTTTGATTTTGATGCTTTAAGTATTTTCTGCTTCTAAATACTGTCTTCTGGGAGCTGTACCCACTCTATTTTATGTTTTGAATAAAATACTTGCAGTGCCATCTTTTCTTTGTGAATCCAAAGAGCAGACTATAATGTGTCATATTTTTCCCCAAGAGTGAATTTTATTTTGAACAATACTTACTGTTTGTGGAATAGTCTGCAGACTAAAGGGCATATTTAGTTACTGTTTTCTCTGGCCTGAGAGAGTTAGCCAATAATTTTCAGTCCATTACTAGTAATCTACAACTGATTAAACAATGAAATCTTTCAGTTGGTAAAATAAATGTTCTCATTTTTCCAAAATACCTAAATAGTAATGTTTTCTGTGCAGCCTTCATTTGGCTTTGCTCCCTGTGGCTTATGATACCATCTTTAATTATTTTATGATTTGCTATTTTTCCTCAAGATCTCTGTCTGCACAGTGGAATAGATCTGCAGATAAATAACATCTAAGCAATGAAAGAGACTTGTCTGAAAGACCTCCTTTGCTGTAGTTGGAATAGCAAGGCAGAAACCTGCAAGACAGGGAAAAACTAAGACAGCTATTGCTGCCCTGGAGGACTAGTTTCTACTCCTGTCTTTACTTCCTGAGTTTCTGAGTGATGGTACTGCTCAATTTCTAGCATCACTTTTGTCTAGTAACTGTATTCTTTTTCTTTTTCTTGTTCCTTTTTTTGTTTTTATTTAATGAGTTTACACTGAGATATTTTTCAAAAAGAAAAACAAATAGAATGCTATCATACAACTTTAAAAGATGGAAGGTTAAATTTGTCTTTTTATTATTTGACTAATTCTATAGTTAAATTCAGCAGCTCGTTCTGACTGCTTTAAGCTATGTCGGATAAGTACTAACTAAGCAAAGCATGATGGCCTTTAAATTGTGTTATAGAACTGCTTTATTGCACAAGATCAATGCCAAGCAGTTATAGAATACACTCCCAGTTTCTCACTAATGCAGTTTTCCAATTTCTTCCTGTCTTATTTTTGCCTAGCTTTCCGTATGCCAGTATGGAATAATTCCGGTCAAAGAGGCTTAATTCATTGTTAAAACTATATATTTGAATGCCAATCAGTATGAGCTTCTATAAAACTTCAAAACTTTGTGCATTGCTGCTTTTCATTACAGTGCTTAATGAATAAAATGCGAATGCAGATTTTAATGACATAAATGTGAGGATATTGCTTTTGAATTTTGCAACACATCTAGAGGCAATGAAATAAAATGGCCCCTTAAAAGAAACGTTTGGTACTGCAGGTGGTTAGGCGACTCCTTATCTCTTCTGCACATGAGCACTGACTACTCCGATGCTTCATTTATGCAAATACATAGCACAATTCAGGTTCTCCCTCTAAACAAGGCAACTGATCTGCAAATAAATTTGAGTTGAGTAGTGAAGAATATTGTTGTCTGAGGGCTCCAATTCAAGTTTTATTGTATTATTTTCTCTTAGTTGCTTAACATCCTTGTAACTTAAAAACCAAATTGCCTGCATGCTAATGAGGCATAATTACTTCCACTTTCTAAACACTGACTAATTTATTTATTTTTTTTTTTAGTTTCTAAGTAGAAAAAGTAATGCTTAAGAATAATAAGGGATGGATTTTCCCAAAACAATTAAGTGATTTAGGAAAGCAAGTCCTACTAGTTTTAAATGAAAATCACTTGGCAGTGTAAGGTAACATAGGTGTTTTAGAGCTCTTCATACAATGAAAGTCATAGAATCATTACGATTGGAAAAGACCTCTGAGATCCTCAAGTCCAACCGTCAACCCATGCCTGCTAAACTATGTCCCAAAGTGACACATCTACATGTTTTTTGGATATATAGATGAACATGGTGATGCCACCACTTCCCTGGACAGCCTATTGCAATGCTTGACCACTCTTTCAGTACTGAAATCTTCCCTAATATGCAATCTAAACCTCCCCTGGTGCACCTTAAGCCAAGTCAAATGTGTCAGAAGATGTCTATGGCCTAAAAACATTTTTTCAATATCCGGATTATAAAATAAGGAGAGGTAAAGAACTAGAATTAAAATAACATAAAATAATAGAAATTAAAATTACAAACTTTACCCAGGTTGGCCTATATTCTAAATTACTCCCACCGGTCTTTCTTAAGTATGGGTATATCCTACTTTATTTTTATGCTGTCATCTTTCTGTTGCAAGTAAGCAGTTAACTCTCCAAAAGACAAGTCTAAGTTAAAAGAGTAAATACTGAAATTTAGAAGAGAAATCCTCTCAGGTTTTTTGTACAAAAACTCAGCTTCTCTGTGAACTTGTCTTTAACACTGAAGCTTCTACCTATTTCATCATGTTTACCAATGTGTTCAATGTCTTCTGCACACTTCATGTTATCAAAATATTATTACTGTTATGAGATAAGGAGGAATAAGTAATTATGGTATATACTGCTTAAAAGATTTTGGTTTTTTCCATCTACAAGAAGTTGCAGGCTTTATGGATGTTGCCTTTGTACTGCATACTAAGGAAAAGTAGTAGAAATGATACTAACTAGCAAATATAACTGCTTGTTCAAATATTAATATACTCCCCATATAGTCATTATAACTAAAAGGAAAAAAATTACTTTTGATCATTTCATATTCATCAATAGTTCATGAAAATACATAACAAGTTATGACACATCTAATAAAAATTAAAGGGATGAAAATCCTTGTGAATTTTTAATGTGGATAATAAAGGACATTAATACAGCTTAATTATATCGATAAATAATTAAAAATACTTTTAAAACTATGTTTTATTTTTATTTGAAATAACTTTATGTGATATTTTGGAGGAATTATATACATGGCACTACAATGCCAGCCACTCTACAAAAGGAAGTAAAACTTGCTCTATTGATTATTTGAGTAAATATAGCCATTTAAAATATTCTTAGGACATTTCAACCAGGATTCTGTATCTTGGTAGGTATCTGATTTAAAACCAGAGGCTTAAACCAAAGTTCAATACTAAGTCCCTAACTTTACCCCAGTGAATTATGGTAACTTTATTCCCACACTAAAAATAGTATTTCACAGAAGGCATTTTTAGCAAGATCTGTATCAAACAATCCAGTTAAAATTTGTCTTTTTCAACTTTGCTGCATTTTCAGAGGGCAGTGCACCAGTGCACCTCCCTTTCTTTTTTTCCTTGTTTCCGTCTGCATTCCCTAGCTGAAGCCTGCTAGCGCTCACCTAGAATCATAGTATATCTCAAGTTGGAGAAGACCCATAAGGATAATCATATCCAAATCCCTGCTACTCACAGGACTGCTTGAAACTAACCACACGACAAAGAGCATCATCCAGACGCCCCTTGAACTCTGACAGGCTTGATGCCACAACAACTTCCCTGGGGAGCCGGTTCTAGTAAACAACCACCCTCTCAGTGAGTGAAGAACCTTTTCCTAATGTTCAATTTGAACTTCTCCTGATAAGGCTTTATCATGTCGCTTTCCTCATGTCCTATCCCTGGTCATCAGAGAGAGAAGATCAGCACCTGCCCTTTCACTGCCCCCCTTGAGGAAGTGCAATGAGGTCACCCCTCAGCCGCCTTTTCTCCAAGCTGAAAGAACCAAGTGACCGCAGCTGCTCCTCTTAAATCTTGCCCTCAAGACTTTTCACCATTTTGGTCACCCTCTGCTGGACACTGTCTAATAGTCTGATTTCCTTCTTAATTATGAGCCCAAAATTGCACACAGTGCTTGAGGTGTGGCTGCACCAGTGGAGTGTAGAGTGGGACAATCACCTTCCTTCACTGACCAGCTATGCAGCACTTCACACATCCCAGGACACAGCTGCCCCTTTTGGCTGCCAGGCTACACTAATGACTCATATTCATCTTGCCATCATCCCAAATCCCAAGGACTCTTTCTGTGGGGATGCTTTCCAGCTTCTTGTCCTCCAATTTGTATGCATAACCAGTACAATTTACTATTATAAATGGCCTGGGCTTACCAGCTGCCCGAGTTTCTCCCTTTCTGGTGCTGAGGGCCCATGAAACAGTTATTACAACCACTTGAATGAGCCAGTGCAGTGAACTTTTACAGATTTTTTTTTTTAAAGAGATAGTTGTATTACTTGCTGTACAGTCACCTGATGACAGCTTCAACGTATCTAAGAACCTTCAAAGGTCCAAAGGGCTTTTGTGTCCAACACACAAGTAGGGCTGATTTCTGCCTTCACCACCTGAAAAGTTCTTTGGAAATCTTTCAGGGGTTTTGCTTAACAGCTCTAGAGACCTTTTTCCTTCTATTCAAAGTACTCTCCTGGTCTCAGCAGTGATCAGACCAAAGCCTCAGAGTTACTAATTGTGTCCTGTCCTGTGCACAGAGGAATCTCAAGTGTTCACTGACAGGTCTTGAGCTATCTCCATCCTCCTGTTTGACAGATCTCTACAGAGAAATACTTAAACTGCTACACAGGAAACACCAAGCAAGCCAACATCTATATTAATAAAACATTGAAAATCCCTGCATGTTTATCACAATCTCGACATAGTTAACTTTTGAAATATTTATTAAGTGCATAATACTTTGTGGAGTTGTCTGTATTATTAAATTAAAAGAAAAATATATTCATGTCCAAAATAGTGGATGCTGACAGGAACTCTGAGCTTTTTGTAAGAGCCATACTACAACTTTGCAACAGCTCAGCAGCACCTGCTTTCCAGAGATAGAGTGTGACTGGTGCACTTCTGGCCCCTGAGGAAACATCGCCTTCATGGCCTCCAAAACGAGTGAAATTGAGATTTCTTTTTCCCGTTTGCTTAGAGCTGAGGGTAATTGCATGGGTCACAAAGGAGCGACAGAGGGAGAATCTCTCACTGGCCAATGATCTTACGAGTCATGAAAAACTTAAAGGGGAAAGAAAACACAGTTGCCTGGAGGATAAAAGCTTCATAGACATCTATAAACTCTTCTCTCTTGTGTAAATATTCAAGAGTATTATTTAGTCATGTATTAGAATAAAATAAGCCACTACAGCTGAGGAAAAGATTGAGGATCAAGGTTTAGTGCTTTTATTTCACAAAAGATCTATATGTTAAAAAAAATGCTTGCATTCAAATTAAGAGTAAAACACACTAAAAAATGTACTTAAGAACCATACAAGAAGAGGGGGAAAGGAGCAATATCTGTCCTTGCTTTTAGAAAACAAAAACCTTTCATCCAGAAATGCTCAAATTTGAAAAAGAGAAAGGTGACAGAGTGTGTCCACTTCAGTGAAAGTGTATCACGCCATTTCAGACTCTCAGCTGGCTCACTTTGCAACAGATGACCTCAAGAGGTCACTTCCAACTTCAGCCATCTATGAATGGACATGTGCCCTTACACAAGACCTCTTGCCAGCCAGGGGAGGACTAAGGTGCCCCATGGGCCAGACCAGCTGCTGAGTTGGCCCTGAGAACACGGCTCAGAAAACCTTCATAAAACAAGGTGCATGTCCATGGTGTAGTTAATCAGACCCTGACTTGTACAATGTTTGGGTTGACAAGGGAGGCCAGGGTTGCACATGTATTAAGGTGGCAGCATCTCATCCAGCTCTACCTCGATCTCTTCTACACTTCTCTCTTTACCTTTTTAAATTAGACCTTCCAAATCACAGAGCCTTCTGTAACTTCTGTAAATGTTTACAGAGTCTTTTGTAACTGTTTGAGTCATTGATGGTCTTCTCATATTTTATCCCTTTAGAAAGACCTTTGAAAAGGCTCTGAGGTTTTGGTAGGGATAGCATAATTTTAATGGAGGCAAGCAATAGTAACAACAGCCAGCACTAAACACTCTGAATTTGCAATAGGGATAAGACACGTTTCTTTTGGCATTCCTTTAGAAGTCCCTCCTAGCACCCCACTGACTTCTACTTATGGAAGTCCTCAGGTACTTGTCATGCCTTTGCATTTTTCCATTACTTTCTACATTTGCCTTTTAAGCCTACAAAAACTTGCCCCAGAGGTCAATACCTGGCAGTAATGAGTCAAACACCTGAATTACAGTTTATGTTACAACAATTTATATTTGAATCTTTAACTAGCTTTTTTCAGCCAGTGTTTCAAGACAAAGTGTCCAGGGGTCTATGCAAAGCTACAAGATAAGGGGGTCATATCTGATGATGAATTTCCTTTCCTTACTACTTAGACGATCTTCAGGGCTTCAAGCCAAATAACAAAACTATCCCCTATAGCATCATATCCTTTCAACATTGTACTGATACAAAGATTGAGATTACAATAAGGAAACCTGATTCCTTAGTATTTCATTGCCCAGACCCATGAACAGAATTTAATATGTATCATTCAGTATTCAATGCCTTAAAGACAAAATTATATTTTAAAATTAGATTAAAACCTTGTGTTGAAACATTTTTACTTTTGTATTGCTAAAGCTTCATCTTAACGTTACATTTATTTAAGATTCAAAAGACCTTATGAATTTCCAACTGTCTTCAGTATTTAGTTAAAAAATAAATTCTCCCTTTTGATGAATTTGTTCAAAACATTACTACACAGTCATCAAAAAAGGGAATTTCCATCAAAGGTATGTTTGGGGTTTGCTCATGCGCTTCCATGCCTTTTCAACAATTCAGCTAGCTGACACTAATACTACTGCTTATAGGAGAAGTTCAAAATGACAACAGTATATAAAGGAATACTGTCAAAGCAATAAAGGAGAACAATGTCAGGAAAATTTATATGAATTTCAGGCCTGAAATTCAATTTTGGATCTTTGCTAATAATACTCAGTATCACCACACCTTAAAGAAGAATATATTTCTCAGTGAACTGAAACTGAATCCTGTTCTTTAATGAAAAATACTTGATCTTATAAGCAGCTACATAGAATAGTATTAAAATACCTCTGTTGACATAGTAACCTCTGTAACCTCTCCATTCTTTTTCTGTCTTGCTCTTTTTTTTTTTGCAAATGTAAGCCTGTCTGTAAGAACTGCATATCAGACAACAGTTAAAACTAAGTATTGTTTGGGTTGTTCTCAAACATTTACTGCATTGCAAAGATCCAGATTTGGAGGACTTTGAATTTTTTTACTTCCTCCTTCTGGATTTTGAGGTGAACGATGGGTACCTAGAACTGTGGAAGAAGGATGTCTTTGAAAAATATAATCTCACAGGGGATAGTTAGGAGGCATTTTCAGAGCATACAGACATGCCTGTGATAAGACTTAGCTAAAATCCATGCTTCTGAAAACAATGAGCAACTATGTGGTTTATGTAGATTTGAAACATCTAATAATAAACACCTTCCTTTTCTCTTCTCAAGATTGCTAAAGCTATGTTAACATTACATATGCGACCCAGGGTCAGAGCTCCAGGCTCTCACCTCCCAAGTCATCTGTCATGGCCAATTTATGTCTGTAGCTTCATCCCCAGCTTGGTCTCTCTGTTCAAGCAGCACAATTCAGGACCAATTCCGCTCAGCAACCGGTTGCTGTTAAAGGGCAGTGATTGGGTTCAGTCACTCACAAGGATTCCCCGGAGAGCAGGCACAGCTGTTGCGAGCAGGGAGCTTTCTTTTTCAAAAGGAAAAGGAATTCAAGGTTAAGGCTTAGCTCTTTAACTTGCAACTGGGTGCTGCTTGGTAAGGTGGGAACTTTGGTAGAGGATCAGTGTTACTAATTGTATTCCTCTCACTTCATGGTAGTAGGCTGAAATTTTACTTCATGTGTTCCTAATGCGGCCTCTTGATTTAGTTTACCTTTCAAATAATACTTGTGGAATAACATCCTAGTTGGTTTTGAACTCTGATTTATTTTTTGTGTAACAAATGTCTTGTCTGCGTAGTTTAACATCCTGGGATCTGAGGGATTTTCCAGCCTTTCTTTAAGTTGGATAGTTTAAACAAAAATAAGAATAGTTCAACGAAGAGTACCCCTTAAACTCAGGGTCTAATATTGTCAAATTAAGTAAATTGGTAAGCTCCAACTCACCCACTTATGCCAGCCCAAAGGTTAACATATACTTAAGAGAACAAACCCAGAGTTTAATATCCAGCCTAAATAGCCTAAAATGTACTTCTGCAAGGAGAGGTAAAGTTGTGACATTCCTACTATGATAAAAAATCAAGCATACTCAGGGTGCCATTGCTGGAAGGTACTTGTTGAATGTGAGGGTCTTGATGGGACAAACCACTTTCAGTAGCACATTATGCAATGCAGTGAATAATATCCCAAATATGTTCCCAAAGAGCATTTTTGAGAAATTCTGCTGTGAATTGTGGTGAAAGTGAAACATTGCATCCTTGGCTGGCATGCTTTGGCATAGCTCTGACCAGAACATACAGTTATGATTCAAAGCCTTCATAATATTTTCTTAGATGACTAGAATTATATGACTTACTCTTTCATCTCTTTTCTGTTTGTTCATTAAATGTAGGAAAGAAGAAATTAAAAACTACCCTTTGGTCAATTTATGGCAAAGGATTCCAACATAAAGTAAGAGAGAAGACATGAAAGAGACTTGCTGAACGCTTAGATTCACCAGCAGAGTATCTTTTTGTTAGTATATAGAATATAAAAAGCACATAAGATCTCAAAGTGAGAAAAGCTGTAGGATTCAGAAGCACAGTGAATAAAAACTCTGAAGAAAAATGGATGGAAATTTTTGGCCAAAAATTTAAAGATCTGGAATGAACTGCAACTAGAAATTAGCTTAAATGGAAATCATAAGTTTTAGATAATTCTGACCTTTGGGAGGCAGATTGTTTCTTCTCAGTAATATCTTAAGTCTCTGTTCAAGCCTTTCAAATGCGTTTCATGACCAGGGGAAAAAACCCTGAATTTCAAAACTCTTGTGAATCTGGGAGGTTTTAAATTGTAATTTCAGTTTCAAACTTAAAACTGACAATTGTTTTCTGAATGTGGACTGGGTTCATGGGATTGACGTATACTTTCCTTGAAGTTCTTAGATTCAGTCTACTGCAGCTGTGTGTATCTCTGTAAGTGGGTGGGTATGTGTGTTTTAAATAATTAACTAAAACCTACAAGGGAGGAAGTGCATCTTACAGTAAGATATCTTAACTTGGAATGCTTGTCTCTGTTTAGTACTGTTACTTGCTACTTTAGTCTTGAATATTTACTTTCATGAAAATTAAAATTTTAGTTCAAAATTATTATCTCTTGAAGATATTAATTTCCATTTACCATCATGTTTTCTCCTTTATGAGAAAATCTTAACCCAATAGAAATGAGTTAGAATATTCTACTTTTGTGCTTTTATTGAAGATAGCAGCAGAGCAAAGTTTGCAGAGAATTCAGGCCTTTGTCATATGAAATGGAAAAGATGCTGTCAGGATTAAAGTTGTAAAATAAACAGAAAAACTTGCTTCTCTTTCCTCTACCTTCATCTGTTTAGAAGTTCTTCTAAGTCATATAGCCTTAGTGAAAAGTAGTATAAGGCCCCTTTTTATTATTTATTTTTTCTTCTGAGAAGTCTGTAATCACTTTTCAAATACTACACTCCCAAATCCTTCTCTGAGATAGGCACACCTTCTCCTCTGTAGTTCTTAGGAGTTTAGCCTTCTTCATCTCCACACATGTATTATTTATGTGAGTACAAAAGAAATCCGAGAAGAATAAATTGGCAGATCCGCCATTACATACCATTCAGCAGAAAGGTTAGGTTGCACAACACCACAAAAAGTGCACCATAACTTTTCAAATTTCCTTTGGTACTTTAGAATATTTTACCTCTTTATGGGCAAGATGTCTGACTTCTGCCAGCATACCTGGAAATTAACCACCACAACAAATACTTCTAAAACTTGTACACTGCAATAAATGAACCCAAACAAGATTTTCCTTTTCTGTTTTTAAATAAGAGAAATGTAAAGTAAATGCAAAGGTAGACTGTGTTTCAAGTAAGATATTTTGAGCAGATTATTCCTATCTTACATCTTCCCTAGGCAGAATTTTCTCTCTGTCTAGCCATTACGTAGAAAGAGGAGGGGAACACCTGTTAACTTGGTGACAGAAACAGTGGGAACAATAAACTTCTGTGAATGTAGGCCAGCAGTGAGTTGCTAGGTTTCTGCAGAGAAAGAGGAGGGTATTAGTCTAATCTCTTCCCTGGGATGTTCCTGGAGTGGAAGAGCACTATAACATCTGTTGGAATAGGCACTCCCGCATTGCTAAAGAGCTGCTAAAGGAACACATTCAATCCTAGCAGTCCTAAAAAACCTCCTTAACCTAATCTAACTCCAGAAAACTGCAATTCAAGCCTACAACCCAGTGCAATACACAGCAAGGCTGAAAGAAATGCATCTCTGAGCTGAACTTCCAACCTGAAGGTGCTGTCTGTCACTATGAGCTGCTGTGAAATCCC
>NW_010187489.1:15639-51194 GCF_000695765.1 Mesitornis unicolor | reverse complement strand
GGGAAAGAGGGGCTATTATCTGAAACAGGCATCCTCAAAATGTAAAAGTCATTGAAAATATAAAATTCAAATGAAGTTATAATTGCATAAGAAGTGTAAACTCTGAATGATATTTCTAGAGAGAATTATGCACACACAAGTACGCTGTGGGAGCCATAGTTCCTCACAAGTGTTTATGGTCTTTTTCATCATATTTTCATTCTTAGCTATTACCAATAAGAGAACAATGCAACAGTGATATTTTATGGACAGAGAAAGCTCTATTTACTATGGGTGAACACTTAAAGACAGAAAGTTAGAAGATATATGAGGAAACTTCTCCTATGAGCAGCTCCATTAAAGAGTTTTTCATCTTTAATGATTGTCTTCTATATTCATAGTCTCCTTCAGAGCTTTGCATGACATTTAATTCAAGACCACTTCTGCTAGACTGTTGTTTACTGATAATTGTTTACTACTATTCTTGTCCCGAGTGTTGTATTAATAGCCTATCAATCTCTATCAACATGAAGGCTGCGTTTTTCTTATGTGCTTTGCAAGCACATATAAAATGCAAATACACACAAATACAACATGACTTTATATCTCTGTTAAAAGCAAAACAAGCACTGAAAAAATTGTTTTTTCTTCAATTATAGTTTTTGTTACTGTGACCTACCTATGTTTTCTTTAGAGTTTATTCAAATGTTTTCAAGTCATAAATTAGACAGGACAAAAACATAGATAATCACTTCTGCATTGGCAGGTAAACAGAACTGCAAAGTACATTTTAGCTATTTTTTTTCTTCTACAGTCTACATTTCCTCCTGAATCTGAGCACAAAGTAGAACTGGGGAATGGAAATTCATGTTTTTACCCTGTACTACTCACTCTAAAAAAACAGTTTTTCTAGATTATTGAAAGCAGACAACTAAGATGGAGAAAAGATTAAATTATGATATGTTTTACTGCTTTGTCTAAAGCTATTTGTGATGGAGCAAACTAAAAAGTGAAGTTACAATTCAATTTCCCTATTCACAATACAGAGTTCTTGTTTACTGTTTCAATGAGTCAATAAAGCTTAAATCTAAAGAGCTGTCATTAATTTAAAATCAAATGTTGGTCTTGGATTTCTTTGCAAACTACTGATGTAAAGGATGTAGTATTGTACAGTACTTTTTTCTATTGTCTTTTGGACTTTTTCTGCTTGCGCTGTTGGGTTCTTTTCTTCTGCACAGTCAGTTATTCAGTTGACCAGTTTGCTATTACTTTTGCTGTAAATTCTACCTGAATGAAGGAAAAAGATTTGTTAACCTGGGCAAGTAGCTCACAGAGCAGGACATCCCAGGAAGTTGTTGTGTACCATGTTCTGATCAGTACAATATTCTTGACCTGAAAAAACTTTTCTACTTGCATGCATTTTCTCATTTTTACACTGTATGACAAAAACTCATGGTCCTGCATTCTACTTGTGGAGAGAGAAAAATCTGCATGAGAGGAGAAAAGACAGAGAAAGGACCAATAAACAGAAAGTGGAGCATGTTTCTTCCTAGTTACTGCACGCTGAGAGATTCATCTTCCCTAGTGTCTCCATTTGACCTGATTATCTAGATTACTGTTTTAAGTCAGCGTAGAAAAAGGTACCTCTGGAGTATGATTTATCTGCCCTATCTCATCTAGGGCAGACACCTTTACATATAGAAAGGAACAAAATGTATTTGCCTCTACAAGGATATGTTTCCTTTGATTGTAAAGGGATTTCAGACATCTTGCATGGCTTGGCTTTGCTAGTTCAAAAACGATTAAATTTTAGATGTATCAAAATAAATGAGACAAATCCTACTGCAAATGCCTAGAAAAGAGTTAGATCAAAGCAAACCTGCACCTTACTTCAGTCCCAGTTACTGTGTTGAGTAAATAAAGCCTGCCCATATGACACACGAGTGGGATTCAATTGACAGCAATGCATGACTCTATGTTTAAGTCAGTCAGCTTTCACTCCTTGTATAGTTACTGGAATAGAGTTAATGGTCTCTAGGATGCAATTAATCTCATCTACACGTAATTATCTAATACAGATCATGTAAATCACAGCATAAAAGTGAATGTTTGCCTCCACTGGCTGTAAAAAGGGAGTCTACAATGTACAGTGAAGGGAAAGCCTAACATCACAGTGAAATCACCAGGCTTGTAAATGCCTGGCTCCCAGAATGCAGTCCACAGCTTTTGGTTGCGGACCAAAGCTACACCATATGGTCAAACATTAAATAACCTAGAAAAGTTATTTATTCTGGTGTCTTCTGTTGTCTTCACCCTCATTGATTGATTTAAGCTAAGTTATACTTTCTCATAATTAAGTGGGCTAAAAGCATGCTCACAGACCCTTGTAGCTGCTCAGCTGACAGGAGGCAGCTTGTTAAGTCACCACAATTCAATTGTGTTTGATCACACTGCTATAACCTGAAGCTTTGGCTTTCCTCTGCTGTGGGTTTAAATCACAAGTAACTTCCCTGAAGACATTAGGTTTATTTCACAGAATAAAGCCAACATGAGACGAGAATCAGGGCCTCGGGCCATCCAGATTACACAACGATAAAAGGGAGAAGGGGAATTTATGGATGACATCAGCAAAGAGGGTCATAAAACCAAATTTACAGCTTGAAATAGCTACACTAATTAAGAAAGTAGATTGCAGAAGTTGGAGATCGTAATGTAGATAACTGCACAGTACAAAACCATAAAGAGTGATTTTTTCTTTTACTAGAAATCCAACTGCTGAACAATAGCTAAAACCCACATGAGTCTTGAATCATGAGTGGTTTGACTTTATCAGAGGCATAGGCATATATATCCTGCACAACGGAAATATACGGCTTAGACAAATCACTTAAGTGAATACGAAACCTTTAGATACCTAAAGTGAGTATTTCATATGGTATCATAGGTATCTGAGCCATGAACAAAATTTGGTTATTCAGTTAAATATATTAAAAAGCAGAAGCGAAACCAACACACCGTACTAGTCAACATTACAAAACAATTATTCAGTCAGTGCTTTAAAAAAAAATCCATTCCAGAACAGCTGGAAGCCTGCAAGTGGCATTTATAACATTTGCAAGTGGTAGTTAACATAATGTAGTAAAAGAAAAGATTGACTCTTTTGGTCTTTTTTTCCACATATTTTTTTTTTTAAATTATATTTGGTTTATGATTTTCATGTAATATCTTGCCTATTCTTTTGTCTCCCCTGAAAAGTTCTAATTAGCAATTCTCACTGGCTTTGGTGCATGTGTCACTATAACTCCGTCTAACGTGTTTTAACATGCCTAAAGTCTGGCCCAGAGTGCTTTGATACCACTATGTGTATTTCGCTTGTTTGCTTGCTTTGAATTCAGATACACCTCTGTAAGCACGGTTTTCTCTACCAAAATTAGTTGTGCCTCGTATGTTGGTACAACGGTGCTCATAGCCAATGTATTACTTCTAAATGTACCTGTAAATAAAGAAGCAAGTTTGTTTCTTTTAAAATCTTGACCTCTTGTGTCATTTAGGGCAGATGTCAGTAAAAGGTAAGATAAGCCATGCCAAAGAGATACTCCATGATGACTCATGCCTGAAGAAAAAGAAAAGCTGGGAGCAGGATGTAAATGCTTGCTTTGAAAGGCCTTAGCCTGCTCTTGTTATCTCAGTGAAAATGAATCATTAGAATGACAAAAACCAAAGGAGATCAGTTCAAGACTCTGATTCCCAAAACCAGAAATGACCCCCTGAACTGGATTTATTGTGCTAGTACATCAAGACATGGTGCTGACTATGAATGCTCCCATTAGCAGTGCGGTAGTATGAATGGATATTTCACTTAAATGACTAGCCAGAAGCTATAAAGTCAGACCCATGAATGGAAATAATTCATTGCTGAAAGGCCAAAACAGATCATAGTGAGTGGTCAGTCGCCTCATGTATCTTTAGGCAATAAAATTAGTGGGTGAAAAGTTAGAAGCCATATTTACTTAGGTGTCCAATGGACTTAAGAAATGGAGAGGAAAGGCTGAAACTACTCTACTGCACAGAAACAGCTCCAAAGCCAAGTCTGTAGCGAGATTCAGCAATTGCGGAACCAGTCCTGGAAATGCCTTACCTGGTCTGGAGAAATCTGAGGTAATGCTACATGCCTTAAAATGCACCTGAGGTTATAATTACCTGCCATGGGGTTAAGCTCCATACCACATCCATCTGATCTGCTGTTAATTGGGCTTATATGCAACTGACGTCAGATGGTCATAAAGTGTTGGGATTTGTCCTGGGGAAGCCCTGTGCTGCTCATCGCTTAAACACAGACTGCTCCAAGACTACCAGCACAGTGTATGCTCAAGCTATCAGATCCTGAGGGTGCCCAGGACTTCAAGCACTTAAACCAGCTGGCTTGGCTGCTCTGCACACATCTGCATAAGCTTTTCCATAATGTAATTGTATCACCTATGTTAATCTCCTCCTCTGAGTGTCTCTTTAGAGGTTTCAGGCACATTCTGATGACTATAGAAGTGCAGGGAGACCAGACTTAAAAATTAGAGGCTTTATCATGATCCCCTAGTGCTCGGCAATTAGAATCTCCACCACCCTGCCCATGCTGTCTCATTCCCAGCACCAAAAGGTGCTGGAATGAACTTGTGCAGTAGTGACAAACATGAATTTTACCTTTTGCACACATCTACACCGTATTTGGTTGGGGTTTTTAAAGCCTTATATTTGAGCAGAAGGTTATATTGGGTTTTTTTATTTGTTTTCCATTGATTCCTTCGAGACCCTCAAAAAGGCATACTGGACTTATGATTTCAAGACAGCTGGAGAGTGATATGGGCAGCCCTAAGGCACCATGTAGTAGTACTTTTATTCCTCCCAGACCCACTTATATTTCTGCATGCAATTCAGCTCATCTGAGCAAAAATTGATTAGAGTTTATAGTGCTCCATCCACATTCTGCATGCAGAAATTTTCGAAGGAAAAGACAGCCAAGGCCAGCATGGTGGAGAGATCAATAGTAAGAAGATGTTTTTTAGAAATCTTTATCCTCAATTAGATTAGTACAAGCCTAATGTGCTATTAAAAGATATTCTGAAGTCTTAGTGGATTCTTTCTTCTTGTGTTGCCAAACTAAAGTTTTAGTTGTTGTGACTTCCTTGTTGTACAGGGTTTTTGTTGTTGTTGCTGGAGCTGGTCCAATTCCCCTAGCAGTTAGGAGAAATCCAGCCTCTAGCAGTGGTTAAACAGTTCTCATGCTGAAAAAAGGAGAGTTATTATTATAGCTGTTATTGTGGCATAAGCCTATATTTTAACATATAATTTTCTGTCATGTAACACCAATTAGTGCCATCCAAAGCTCTTCAACATACAGGAAGTTACAAGGGAATTTTAGAATTTTATATCAATGCTGGTACTTCATTGATGAGATAATTCCAGTTATTTAACAGTAAGGATAGGCATGTCCTCATGTTCATATTTGCTTTTGTCAGATAGAAAGGTCCAGAGATCTTTTCTAACAGTGTTTAAACAAATAAAGATAATGAATCTACTATTTGACTTTCTGAGTTTGTTTTTTTATTATTGTGCCCTGTTCTTAGAAAAAGTGAGACACCGTATAGCTTTTAATAAGCCCTTGATGGTCAGTTTTAGCCATTGAAAATTGCTTTCCTTTTTATTTTCAATAAATTTATATAAAAATGAAAAGATTAAAATAATCACTGAACTTCTTTCCCCATGGATTTCAGGATGGTATTCTTTAAATTCTTTTTTCTTAATCTTAATAATTATGGTTGGGAATTTGTTTCTCCCCTCCTTTCATTACCTGACAGAGCAAATTATAGAAACTGCTACCAGTTCAGATTTTACTGTAGACTAAACCTTGTCTGAAATTGTTCATCCAGAGCACAGCTTCAACTTGTGACAGCTTCTGAATCTTTGTAACCTGGGTTTTATTTCAGACATTTTGGGCTGTAAATCTCTCATATCTAACTGAACCATATCAAAATTAGTGTTGATGTCTGTAGTACTCAGAAAATGAAGGAAAGGTCAATACCATTAATTCAGCTTCAACTGAGGTCATGCCAACATCCAAGACAGATCCTCACATAAGATATGATGACTCATCTCCTTGAAGAAACCTGCAGTGTGGTTCATTTCTTGGTTATTATAGAAGGATGTATTTAGTCATCAAGGTCTGCTGCTGCCAAGGAAAGGAAGGAAAAGAAAGAATTGTCTAGCTTTCAACTTTGGGAACAAAGTTGGCTTAGTTCTCCATCAGCAGGCCTCTGTATACCTGTCTGATAACAAAGCAGGTGGTGTTTATTCACGGGTGTGATAGGCCTTACTGAACATAAAAGCATTATGCATTTTATCAGTATAGTCATGTTCAGAGCCAGATAGTGTTGTATGCAGTAAAATTAGGAAGAAACACACAATCTCTCACCAACAAAGTCTACAGTCTGATAGACAATAAACATCCAGAGAGTGAAAAACTGAAAAATAAGGAAAAAGTCAATACAACTTTTGCATTTGGCGTAATGTTTTCTTTTCAATTGTTTATTTCTTTCTTTTAGTAAATATGTCTTGGCAAACTTCCTGGCTCCAGAAGTTATGAGCCAGAGCATGCAGTTAATCTTTCCAGAAAATAACCTCTACAGGGAACCCTTCCACGGTATGATGAGCCTGAAAGCTGTGGGAAGGAAGGAAACCTCTGAAGGAAGTTTCAAATTGTAGGAATCAAAAGAGCTCCTCTCAAAAAAGTCACTCTTCTCTGTTTCAGTTGTTCATGGTTACCTGGTATACCTATAGTCAAGCAACCTAGTTCAGTATGTTCCTTTATTCCATGTGTTTTTACAGATTTAAAGAAAAATGTTTTCTTTTTGTCTGGAATTTCAGGAGACACTCAGGTATTTAACAGGAAGGACATATAATTTAATATAACAATGCAATCTGTAAGAATACTAAATATAGTGTGAGTTCTAGTCCATAGTGAATTAATTGTATTTAAAACTATGAAGTGAAACAAAATATTTCTCACCAATAAAATTAAACTTTAGTTGGAACAAGTAAGGTCTAATCATTGTATACATTTGGATTGTGTTTAAACAAGACAATAAGACCTTAGAAGCTTGGAAAGTAAGACAAGTCGTATAGATAATTAAACTAGTGAATGAGCAGCATGTACTGAGGAAACTCCGTTGGTCATCTGATAGTTGGTATTGTAACACTTCCCAACTTTTTTTTATTCACAGTCTCAAAAGGCTGCTTCTAAATGGCCTTTTCACTGATCATGCTCGAGAGCTGAAGATGAGGCAGCAGGGATGAGGGAACTGCCCACAACATTGGCAATGGGATTCCTGAAATGAACCTGATCACTTGTGGAACAGGGACATGGATATGTTGTGCCTGCTTATACAAGTGGCACAGACAGAAACCTTCTGTTTCCTTGTAACATCCACATGTGGGCTTTTCAAAATGAGTGTATATTGCCTAAAATCCATATCATCTCTTTTGTTGCAGTCTAATGCTATGAAAGTCTGGCATTACTTTGAGTAGGAGTCACCAGCTGCAGCTGTCTGACAGTGAGTTGTCTAAGGTGAAGCTAATCAGCTTGAGGTAATCACCTGGGTAGGTGGGATGATTCATCCACTGGAGGTGGCAGTCACTCCTCAGTCCTGCTAAAGAAGCCGAAACAGCAAGCTTAGTCTAAAAACTTAGCAATCATTCAGCCAAAAATAGGTGAGATGAGTCTTAACCCCTGCACATAAAATCACTCCTATCTAGTATGAAACTAGGCTTAGTTACAGAGTGGCCTAAGATGATATAGATGTCAGCCAGTACCTTTCACTGATGTAGGTGCAAAAGTATTGCCAAGCAAGAATGATTCAAAGCTGTACCTGGAAAGATTCAGACTGGACATTAGGAAGCATTTCTTTATGGAGATTGCCATCAAGCACAGAAACAGGCTTCCTAGTGAGGTGGTCAATGCCTCAAGCCTGTCTGTGTTTAAGAGGCATTTGGAAAATGCCCTTAACAATGTGCTTTAACTTTTGGTCAGCCTTGAAGTGGTCAGGCAGTTGAACCAGATTATCATTGTAGGTCCCTTCCAAGTGAAATTATGCTATGCTATGCTATGCTATGCTATGCTATGCTATGCTATTCTAATTTGCTGCTGAAGGCCAGCAAGAAAAGCTCAAGGTCTTGTGAACTGATCATTTCTACAGTTTTTAAATGGAATTATCAGTGATCATCCTTAGAAGAGTTATAAATTAGTCTCTTAACAGTCACAGGTTTTCTAACAAGCTGCTCCTGTTCTCTCACTTTGGGGGAAAATTCTTGGGCAGACTGAGCCAGGGACCTCAGATAAAATTTTTAACTCCATAAATTTTATTTCTTTTGGCCAGTGGAGATATATAGAAGTTATCACTCTGCTCAAATTTGTAGATAATCTCCTGCCAGCAATTAAAAAAATAATATTTATATATGATGGGATGTTTTTATCTATCATCAGCATTTGACACCAACTCTACCTTACTGCATTGCTCTGGAATTTTCCCTCAAATGTGTCCCACACCCTGTTTTGCAACTATCAGCATAATTCAGTGAAGCTTTATCCTGCTGTCTGTCCTGCTGTATGGTCTGCATCATCTGGCAATAACTGTAGAAAAATGTTGAGATCTGCCTTTAATTGCAGTGTGTTGATAAGACTAGATTTTGTTTGTGTCATTCGTCTTGGAAGTTTAGGTGAATAAATAAACTGGTGTAAATGTCCTAGGTTAGTGGATAGTTTTAAATTTCAAATAGACTTTTCTCAGATGATTCCTAGGGAAAAAAATGTATTGGTTTTGGATACACATCTGAAATCAACTCCCCAAAGATTTTCAATCTTTTTCATTGCACTCCTTTTCCTCAACTGCTTTTTAGGGGCAAAAAAGGAGAGAGAATATGAAGTAAATTACACAATCCATTCTGTAATTTGTTTTGAAAATCCAGATTTGTTTTTAAGCAGATGTATAAAGATAGCATGTTTGTAAGAAGCTAAAAATAACTGGGGATATAAAAGATATTTTTCATTGTGAAAGTTCTTTTCCTCATTATTACTGACTTCTTATTGCTTTGATAAATCAGTGAAATTGTAAGAATGGGTGATGATGAAAACTACAGATGAAGGGGTGCATACACTATTCACAATACAGGCTGATACTCTTTCTGTCTGCTCTTCACCAAGAATCTAGTCATGTGATTTCTTCTTAACATACTTAAAAGTCTGCTGTACATGCGTGTGGGTCAGAAGAGTAGTGCCTTTAATTTTTTACATTTTCATAAAGGTTGTACAATTCACTTGTATTTCAGTGTTTGCTGCTATCACTCCAAGGTTAAGCTTAAAAATAGTTGATTTTACAAAGACAGACATTGGTATTAATTTCCATAAAATATTCGTTTCTGTTAGAATATTGAGTACCAGGTAGAGGAAAATAAGGCATTATGGGTCTCTCTTCATAAAAGATTTTATCATTTATGGTTGTGAGCTTCTACATGTACTGAAAACTTTCTGTATGGGAAAGGGTAAGAACAAGCAGTGGGGAGAAGCTGAACTGTCTGCTTAAAGAAACCTGTTATATCTTTCTACACTCATCTGTGGGGCTATGCAGCACTACTTAGCTTCCATTGAGATATCCAGAAAAAGCTTTTTTTATTACAACTCAAGGTGATTTAATACAAGTCAAGGTGTTTTCTTTTAGAGTGTTTTGCAACTGCACTTCAAAGTTGTGGAAAAATATTTCAGTAGGAATAGTCAAATCTGCTTATATGTTAAGAAGCTTTAATAATATGGCTTTGTCATTTCCAACAGTTTCTGAAGTAAAGTACCACCTAGCTACCCGGTAGAGCTACAGGTAAAATCTGATTTCGAAGATCAGCTTGATATTCTTTTGTAAGTTAGCAAGGTCATTAAATCTAGACCTGATGTTAGAAAAAGTGAGCTTGGAGATAAACAGAAATCCTGCCAACCTGGAATTGTATTGGAGCTCTTTGATTCTACTACATGCATCACAGACTCCCTGGTGTAGCCCTGCAGAAATCTGTTCTGAAATGAGCCTGAAGGACCATGAAGAGATTGATCATTTATATAAAAATAATGTTCTTTTTCTGGTTTATTCTGTTTGTGCAACCACTAGAAAAACATTTCCTTTCTTGACAAAAGCATTGTTCACCATCCGACAGGTCTTATGAAGCCAAGAGAAATATTTTATTTTGCACCTGTAGATAGAATTCTTATTAAGTACTTTGCCATTATGTTAAATAATGTCCTGCATGCCTCTTGGCTTCTATTTTTTTCTTGCAAAGGCATATTAATTGTACCTTCTTTTTTCTGTACTTTGAAACAACTTGATGTGAGAATTTATAAAAACTCTGATTTATTTCAAGTGTATTGAACAAAGTTTGACTACTTACATTTATTTTTTAAAAAAAGGGAAAAAAAAGGGGGACAATTTCAGATGGATTGAGTTCTGATGTGTATAAGTCCTTTAAGAAAACACTAACAACGAAGTCTGTTAGTGTAAGGAAAATTGTGGAGTGCCTTCTACAACTTCAGAAACATTAATATCACACTAGAAAGAAGATAACAATGTATTTGAAAAAAACCCAACAAACAGTACAACAAATGGAGAATGTCATTCCTCTATTCTTCTGACACTAATTCAGTGGAATGTCTAGGCTTATGTCTAAGGTATGCCATTTAAAAGTGTTAGACTACAGATTTGTTTGAGTCTTTAGTACCTTGCTTATCTGAACCTCTGAATAGAACACTTTTTTACAACATAATGGTTTTGATAACAGAATTCAAGCTTAAGGAATGCCAGGTCCTCCTGTATGGTTTTGACCTTCTCCATTTCTGTGGGAGTCACCAATGCCCATCTGCAGTAGTTGAAGATGGTAGAGAAAGTTGCCAGAGAGTTCCTTGAAAAGGAACAAATTAGTATTGTTTTTCTGATGCAGCTAATCCTCTTTTCTCCAGTGATACAGTTCCTTTTGATCATTAGGTGAAACATTTACACTTTTGTAAACAAAAATCTAGTCTGGTGAATGTCTGGGATAGCAGATGTGATGTGCACTGCACTTTCTTTCCTGGGTGATATTATTTCCATAAAAAGACTCTCTAACCCTTTAATAATTTGACTTTAAACAATAAATCTATCATATTAACAAGCAAAACTGTAATTGACCACAAGACCAATAAACAAAGTAATACAGTAATTTTTTGCTGTCAGAACTCTGATGCTATCAAGAGAAGGGAGATCTTGACTCTTAAATGGTCATTTCTCTTAAGCTGTAGGAGGACTAACAAGCTAATTATAAATCTAGCTGAAGGGAAAACTTATGGACTCAGTTCATAATTACGCATAGAATTCATTGTTTTTACTCTGAAAGGATGGTGAACTCAGTGGAATCTACTGGGATTTCAGGCACTGTACTTAGACCATTAAAATAAACCCTTAGCACTGTTACCTAGGATTTTAATTTATTTCTTTTTCTGCAGAGATCAAGTTATCCCTCATGTAGATATTTTGTTCTAATTATTTTATTGTATCAAACACTTAATGATATAGTATCATGATAAAATGAATTCTAATGGTTATATGCATTTCAATATATAAAGGTATACAAAATGAGACCTAGATTCAAGGAAAGGCATGCTGATATTTTGAACCCAATGGAAAAAAAAGGATGTGTTCAGCTGTTTCCTGGGCAAGGACTTTAGTTGTGGCATAGATGAAGAATAATGGGAGTTGCAGAGGGGAATATTTCTCCCCTACTGCAAAATGACTAGGAAAAATAAAAAGAAAAAACCAGGACCTCATGGGTTTTGATAATAGACCATAGAAGCAATATAGGGGATAGATTTGAAAGACTGCTTTTAAAATTATTTTTCCAAGTTCAAAAAGTAACCTTTTTTCTCTGTTCATTTTAAAGATAATTTTAAAATCAAATGAATGACCTTTTTATGTACAATCAATAGTCCCTGAATATGTAAATTATGCTTTCTAATCAATATACAGGAACAAGCACTAAGGTAGAAATATTATCATTGACAAAACATCCCCATATAGCTTAGAAAAAGTGGAGATGAAAATTTATTTTTCTATATCTAACCTCATAGTGAATTAGTGATTGGTACTGAAGGACAAACAAAAAATCAGGTTTGAGATGTATAGGTATATATTATACTAAAATTAATATCAATATCAATATGAAAGATAGTAAAATATGCTCAAATAAAATCTCTTCCTTTGAAACCTTAAACTGCAATTCAAGAAATTAAAGAAACTTGCCATATTTGTTGACTGATATGGCAGGACTGCAGCAAAAGCTTTAAAGTATGAAAACTTTCTTGAGAAATAACGTTATTATCAGAACCCTGACTTTAATGTCCTCACTTTATCCTTAACAATGCTTCGTTTTGAAAGGAATTCATGTAATTTGATCTATTTGTCAGGCTGACCAAGACTGAGATCTCCATTAACATATGAAGAAAAACAACTCCTACAAAGAATTGGACATGTTGACAAAAGTGGGTGGAAAAGTGCTTTACGGTTTTATTGAATGTGGAGAAATATCAAACCAAAAACCAGAATTTGAGATAAATTTATATTGTCCCCAGATGCTTTAATAAATGCAAATGTGAGAGAAAGCTTTGAGATATTATTGAAAACATGTCCCTGTTTATTTTACAAAGTCTAAAATCCTCATTCAAAAGCATGGCTTTTGTCCAAAGACAATTTCCCTAGATAATCAAGGAAAATCTCAGCCTTTGCTTACACAACTCTATAATGCACTTTCTGTATGTAGGCTGAAAAATACATTGAAAAGGACACTAAATTTGTCTGTTTTTCCTGACCCAGCAGAATTTCAGAGGTTTTTTGATTACAATGCCTGCTTGACCTTAGATTATTAACTAGGAAAAAAATTGTGTGTATATATAAGAACAGCTTTATTTTGATAGTCTTTCTGTTCTTTAGCCTGTCATCCAATAAAGCAGAACATTTAAGTCTTACTATCAAACAACTATAACTACTCTGTCAAGCGTGACTTTTTAAACCCGTCAAGCAGTCATTCCCTTTCCATTGTGAAACATCTAACTTCCAAGTTTCCTAACCTTCTCCCCAAACAAAAGTTTCAGAAAATACGTGGAAAAATCCCACTTTATAAAAGCATTTTTACAAATTCTAACTTAAACACAAATCCTGAAAGATGCTTCAATTAACATTTCTGATCAGAAGCAGTTAATGGAAGTTTCTGCACTGTGGTCAAAGAAACTTCTATAAACAATAGTTCAGTGAAGAATGGTGTGAAACAGTGAATATTTTGGCCCATTGGTTACCACCTGTCAAGAATTAGAGTATTCTGGTATTTTGTTATCAAACTGTCAACATTTGATTAAAAGTTGTATTCTTTAGTCGTAGCACAGGTTGTGTAATTAAAGTGTTCTCTTTTTTTTCAGCAGGAAATTTTAACATAAAATCTGTATCATTAATAAGCTACTGAAAGTAAATGAAAGTTACTTTCTCTGGCACTGGATAGTGTCAGAAATTTTTATATGAAGCTACCTAATACATTCCTCAAAGAAATCCCAGTTTTCAGCAGCTTATGACTTTGTCTTAGGTCAGCTTTTTCTGGTGAAATTTTCCATACTTGCTCTCAGCCTCAGAGTTTTATTTTTCTTTTGGAGAGGTGGGTGTTAGATTTCAGCAGAGGTTCAGATATTATGAAGAATGAGCTTGCAGGCATTTGTCTGACATTCTGGACTATTCATACTTCAGAATGTTTTGGCAAGAGGAGTGAAGACGGGTTGGAGATATGTATCTCTTCTCCATTTTAAAGTCAGATTTGGCCAAATTAATGGAATCTAAAAATTTCCTGGGGCACCTGTTCAATGGAGGCTGCAAAGATTTGCCAAGGATTCCCCGTGGGTGATCCAGGCACCTTGCTCCTGCTCTGGTCTCACAGTGTGCCAACTGCCCTGAGCCAACCAGAGCCCTCCCAGGAGCAGAGCACATGTCCCAGAAGCAAAGAGGCTTAGGATCCTTGGGATGCTTCCCAAGTGGCCTGGGGCAACAGTGAGTTGTGAGCCAGAATTTCAGTTTGCATGCTAGCCTAGCTTTTCCAAGAATAATAGATTACAGATCTATACCACCAACTCTCTACACGATTTCCTAAGAGCTCCTGTTGACCACTATGTTGTAGGTGAGCAGCAAACATCACTTATGTAATTTTACAAAAAAAGCCCAAGAAATTGCACAAAATCTCTTCTGGAAGATCTGAGGCTGTCATTCCACCATCCCATGGCAAATTCACTCTACTTAGCCAGTGAACTGTAGGAAAAAGTGAATCCTTTCAAGAAGATTCTTTCAAGAAATAAACCTGCTGATTCTTAATTGAGAACACTCTCCTATTTGAAAATCAAATGGCTAGGTAAAGATTAGCAAAGAGTCTTTATATACATTTGGTTTTGTCCGTCATAAGAAGCTGGGACCATCCAGCTGTGTTCTCAGCTGGGGCCAGGTCTAGGTTGGGATGTTGGAGGGAGTGCCCACAGTGCTCCTTCAAGGGCAGGGAGTACCAAACCACTGAAGCTTCTTTCCTCAGATAGATAGGGATAACAGGAGATATTCAGTTCTGGAGGTTCTTTGTTACCCTGCAGTCATTTTCCAGTGACTCTGATCCTCTTTGCTCTTAACAAAAAAAAGTGACCAAAAAAAATTGAGTATAGAGCTATTTTTTGCACAGACTATGGAGTTATACTGAAAACCTTGACAAAACATAAAGAAATTGATATAGTTTTATAAAGATTTACAAAGTCATAGGCCAAAACAGACCATGGGCTTCTAGTTGTCCTCTGAGGAGAAGATGATAGAAAAACCAAGTAAGAAACAAAAAAATCCAAGCGCAAGATCATTTATCTCTTGATTCGGTCTCTCTGAGCAACATTGCTGACCCCTAAGTCACCTTCGAAAGCCCAAAACCCTCTACCCTAGAATAACACAGCGGTAAGATTTGTCTCAGGGCCCTATGGGAACTAAAATTAGGGAGCACAGTGAATATGCAGACTGAACTAAAACTATACAACCATTTTGTTTGCAGCTGAAGTACAACACTTATGGTCATAGAAAAGAAGGGTAAAGAGCTCTTCTAAAAATCCTACTCACCTTCACATTGTACATCCCTCAAGATCTTATCTTTGGGGACTTGACAAAGTATAGCAGTATACAGAAAGATATACTTGGCTTTAGCTGAGTTATTTCCGATTTGTGGCCAAATTCATATGCAAGGTAGAATGAGGCACTGTCTTCCTTATACCAATTGAATACTCAAAATAAAAGAGTTTCTCACAGAGAAACCATTTCTGTCTTACCAGTATGGCAAGTTAACGATTCCCATTGCCTTTTACAAAAAGGAGACATGAAATCAACTTACGCTGTGTTTTCTGAATGTCACGGTGAGCCCTCAGCTGAGTTTCTCTTTGCACAGGTAACAGAAGTGGACAGGTAGTGACTAGTTATATATTTGGAATCAGCTGGACACCTCCATTTCTGAAGCTTCCCCATCCATTTCATTGCAATAAACACATATGTTGAGATGCAAAATGACCCAGGAGACTTCAGTCATCAAAGTAGAGACTTGAACTTGCTTATTGAAACAAGTTCACAATAAGTCCCTGTAATTTTCCAAAATGTTTTTATTCTTCTTTGAAAAGCATACTGTATATGGGCAGAGGCAATATTAACAACATTTATGTAAAGCATAATGAACTCTTCTAAAAAGCTCAGTAACATACTTCATTTTGAATGTGTTCTCTACTGGCCTAAATTATTGCAAAACTTCCCAAGCTTTTAGTAAAACCATAATTCTCAGGGAAATGAGCAGAATATCAGAAATAACATGCAAAAGTTCAAATACGCCTTAAAAAGTATCTGCCTGCAATTTCAGAACTGCTGACAGTGAGTCAGAGCAGAGAGGCTGCTTTCTGCATCTGATGTAAAACCAGGCAAAGCCTTCAGCTTTGTCCTGCTAGGCCATAACATTTTTTAAGGCTGGTTTTAACAGAGTTACTCTGAGTAACTAGTGGTGCAGGATTTTCATTATTGCACAGAGTGGTACCTAGGAATAAAGATTCCAGATCATCTCAACATGTGTCAAAACAGGGATGTTTTCCCTTGGAAAAAGCAGCATAGCGTCTCATAAATGCCAAGTTCAGAGCAGTTTTACAGCTGTGGTCAGGCATGCTAAGACCAGTAAATACACAGCATATACTAGGATATGTAATTTAAATTATTTATATAGACAAATAGAGAACAAAAACTTACTTAGCACCCGCTCTTTTTCCCTCAAAACTGTAGGAAAGGAAACAAACCGCGTATCACAGATATATCATATCACAGCCAGAGTTTATAATGATGAGATCAGTACAAGGCTCCATATTGAATGCAATGGTATTGCTTAGTGACAGTAGAGAGGCTGAATTTGTGACAGCAGTTCTGGAGACTTATACTAAGCACAGAGTAAGATGGAACAGAATGGTCATAAAAGCATCCACAGCCATGCTTCAGCTCCATAGCGGGTATCAGTGGCTCAGTTTCAGGTTAAACGCACAGATGGAGTCTATCTCCATGATGTTTCTTAAAAACTTCATGAAGCTGTATGAAAGCAACAACCTATAAATGGAGGACTTAGGAGAAACACAGAAAATCAAAACTCCTGATTTTAGGGAAAAAAACCCCTTCTTTTTACTCTTTGCACTGAAATGCATGACACAGACAGATTACATAATGTTAAACAACATGTTATAGAGAGAAGAAAGAATCTGTTAAAACTCCAGGACATTCTCGCCAAGTCTCTGGAGCCAGCATGAAATTATTTGCTGGCTTTAAAGTGCTTTGGAGATTTTCATTCGCAGTGAATGTCTGAATTTGCATATAATGGTTAACTCTGAATTCCTTTTTCAGCATGCTATTTTTCTCTAATCCTTTACTTTTCTAAGAAATTAAAATGGTCTTTGGTAAATCATTTGCATCAAAGAGTTACCTTTGCAGGTATCTAGGCTTTCCAGATTTGCACGTATTTCCCAGACTCATAAAGAAACAAGCACCTTCAAAATTATAAAAAGACAATGCCAAATCATGTGTCTAAAATATATTCCTACTGGGATTCAAATCAATTCTATGTAGGATAATATTAAGAGCTTTCTGAAAAATCCATATTATTCACTAAGCTGAGCACATGCTGCCATTGAAATTTACGTGGTTCATTCTTTAACTTCTGCATGGGGCAAAGTCAGCTGGGGTAAAGAATATTACTGCATTATATTCAGAGAACAACCACAAATGAAATGTGGAGCAAATGGTATAATGAGTTGCTGAGAAGACAAGGTCCAATTCATGTTTTTTAGTGTCACTGAGACACCCTAACAACATAACTTCTGGGTTTCTCTGTGATCAAATGATAAAATGGTATGTTTAATCTTTGTTCTTGGATAGAAGAAAGAAGCCCCAGCAATGGAACAACCCCTTGTCTTGTACAAACGTAGAACAAATGTTAATTCTGAAAATTTTCAAATATAAGATAATATTTTAGTTATTTCTAAGGGGTACATCCTATAATGAAAAATGTCAATGTTGCATGCAGATTAATTTAGTGGCAGATTGTATTCTAAAGGATTGGCCTAAGTAATTTTGAATTTACACTAACAAGCTAAAGCTGTAAAAAGTATTTTAGAATTTTGTGGTGCAACATTGTTTTAGAAAGTTCTGAGGTTGTGAATGTGTCTACACACATTTTGGTGTAGACTCTGTATTATTGCATGTTACTCATATGTAGATGAACTTCATGTATTGGGTTGGCCTAGAAAGTAATTGCATGGGTTTTTAATAGATGGACTTACATCTGCTGAAATGTAACTAACTTCATTTTAAACTGCAAATTTTTTATCAAACTTGACAGCTGACACTTCAAGCTTGTTTTAGAAAAGGAAAGTGCATGATTTCATTAACATTTATTTGGTGTCAATTTCAAAATGGAAAATCTAAAGGAACATTTTCATCATATTTCGCTGTATTACTTCAGAAAAGGAAAAAACATTGGATTAGGTTATTGTAAATTCAAAGAAAATTATTAAATTGCTTTGAAAATAATTATTTTCTAAATGCTTTGCCTACAAAGTAAAATAAGATTAAAATCTAGCCATTTCGTTGGAAGTAATCAACAGTGTGTGACAAGTTTTCAAGTTAAAAATCTTAAGAGACAATGTTTTTTATGCTGTCATTATTTGTCCCTACCAGGCAGATAAACAACCGAAATGCAGTAAAAATCATGTGTATTTTGACTGGTATGATGTAAATTCATGTATTTAAAGCCCACTATATTAGAGCATTGACTGGTGGTAAAATTTTTATTCTCTCTGCATAGATTTAAATTTTTATGTCCAAGATATAAGACAGTACATAGTTTCCCATAAGAATATGAATGTGGAGTGGGGAGTTCATGTGGGAGTGCTCTGTGCTAAATTATTGGTGCATTGCTAATTCATTGAAAAGCATAAAAGATGGTAATCACTGGTCATGACCCTTTCCCTATGATTTCCAGACTTATAAGAGTTGTCTTTTATAATGGGATCTTTTTACATAGAAGCCCAGTATAATGGTCTGAGGAACCCGCATACTTATGGGTCTTTTGAAGTCGATTTCACTTTGCCTAGTGTCTGTAGCCTACCTTATCTCTTCACATAATGTTTCACTATGAACTTTCAAAGCTTTTCAGTGTGTGACCAACTCCAAACAGGATGTCTGTGAGGGTCCAGGGCTGTTCAGGAGATTGGACTGACCTGACAAGAGGCACATGTCCCAGGCACGTGGCTGTGCCTCCTGATGCCCCTGAGATTTGCAACAAACCTTGCACTCAGGGTCCTTAAACACTTCTAATTGCCAAAGTAATGGGCATCCACAGCGTCTTTCCTACAGCGTTGGCAGCATCAAATGTCTGGAGCCACACAGACCACTGAACAGCATTTCCAACCCAGTCTAGAGCCATATACAGGGAATGTCCTTTTGAAGCAGGGGTAGGTACTTCTGAGTCCCACAGAATGCAGTAGCTGCAGGAGATGAGCAAGTGGTTGAATATTTGTCATTTATATGACTCAGTAATTTGAATTTTGTTCCAAACTCTTAAAGCCTGCAATAACTACAGTAGATCAGAAAGGCCTGTGGGAGGACCCTTGGCATGAAAACAAGAGTTTTGACCCATCTTTGTGTTCTTTTCCCCAGTAACAGTGAAGATCTTCTAGCAAAAGCCTCTTCATTGCAAATTGTAAAACTGTGTAAGAAAACAAAGACTTTCCCCTCAACTCATTCATGCATATTTTCTCACTAGCATTAAGTAACAACTGATCGGCTTTTGAAAATTTTCTGTAGAACTCACAGACTTAATTTCATTCTTATTCTATTGTTACTATTAAATCTCTGCAAATCTCTCGTAAGTAAGGAGAGATGCTTCTTAAGCTATGCGGAAGCACTACTTTTTTCACAGAAGGGTGATATTATTTCATTACTAAAGGCTTTTTTGCTTTTATCCCTATAGTAGGCATATAATTAAGCTTGATATAATAGCAAAGTTTTGTTCCTTAGTAAAGTATTGTTACCAAATGAATTATGTAGTTGGAATAGAATTACAAAGACTTCTCCTGTAAAAAAGTTAATAATATGACTCAGTAACTGTTGTGGTTTTTTTCAAGGAGTGGTATGATACTAGAGCAATAAATTTCAGTTCTATGAAGAATAAGCCAAAAAGTATGTTAATGAGCACAATAATTTATCTCTGTTTTTAATGTGCTTTTGCCAACATACGGCTCAGCCTCATAGTGAGGAGGATAAGGTTGATTTTACCATGACCCTTGGTGGAAATCCCTCAATTTTGAAGGAGAGTTTGGGATCTTGAACCTCTTACCAAATAGACTGGAAAGGCTCACTTTATTCTCTGAATGTGTTCAACTGTATTGAGAAAAAAAATGAGCAAGAGGAAAGCACAACTTAAAAAATGAGAACTAAGGGAACACTGGATCACATAAACATAATTGCTACATCACACTTCAGCTGCAAATGTGTCATGAAGCATTTTATTGCACCTTGTATCCTAGTTCTGCCTGTGAGGTTTGTGCAGAAAGTACCATTCCAGCAGGTTTTGTTATGCAAGTGCGCTTTTGTGTCAGTAATTTGCTAACGCTGCCACCTTAGAGAATGCAGCAGCATTCATTTTAGAAGCACATTTAACATTCCCCAAATGTTCAAAGTAGTCAGAGCACCTGCATCTGGTCTCTGCCTGCTGCTAATGCTGAGCCCTCATCTCACAAAGACGATCTGCCTCTTCATCTTATGCTCGGTCTGAGAGGTCTGAGAAAGGGGGAATTTTTTGTCAATGGGGTGACTCCAGTACGGGGCTTCTGGTTCCAACAGATCAAAACCTCCAAATCAGGCCAGCACAAAATTATGAATCTTTTAAATATCAGTCTTACTGTGGGCTTTCCAAATGCACTTATGCACCTTATTTTATAATCTGTGTTGACATTAGTGGTTGCCTAAGCAGTGGTACTTTTACTAAACAGAGGGGAATGTTGTTAGCTCCAGCTGACCTCATGCATATTTCCGTCAACTGCAAAGCCTTTGTTCCCGTCCACATCCTGGCTACATACAGCCCTTGTAAACACTTTTTAAAATCAAGCCCTTAAAGAGCTTCAATCACTTCTGAAAAGGGTCTCTAAGACCTACAGAAAATGGATCTTATAGTCTCTTTCATATGGAGGTTAAAAGCATGACTCTATTTCTAGTTATATTTTTATTCTTCAGGTAGGGTTGCCAGATGTTTTTCTTTGGTAGGTAGAATGGTAACTAGAACAGAAAGAAACATTTTTTGAAAAGCTAAACAATCATCTCTTAGTAAATATATTTCTAAAACTTGCAACAGTGAGATCACGTACTTTACCTGTGTTGTACAACTGAGGACATGCCTAGCTGCTGTACATAAAATTTTGAACTCCACAGACTAAGCTGGAACCAACAAGGTGATCAGCATGCATACTAGTAGCGCAGAAGTAAGCAAACACTGTGCCTATGTTGGGGAACAACTTTCTGGATTGGGCATTCAGCCCTGATTTCGCAAGTACACACCACTTTCTCTAAATTCGAGAAAAGACATCCTTCAGCCATGATTCCATGAATCCACCTGTAAATTTGGATTTCTACAACAAAAGAAAAAATCAGCAGAACAGATAAATATGCCAGAGCAAAACCAGTTTCCTGGCCCATCTTAGAACAGATGGTATAAAATATTGAGACAAAAACACCCTTTATGACTTCTGGACTTTTCTCTTAGTTTTCATGGTTACACCACTCTAACTTGGAAAAACTTCGACAGTTGTCATAAGCAGCGTATCATTTCATTTCATTTTTTATCACCTTTATGTTTGTCACCAAAATTTATATAATTCTGAAAAAGTGCAGAAGATATTTTAGCAGACAAAGACTAAGCAGTAGATGTCTGGCAATATCTGTGCATGCCAAAATAAGTACTGTGAGGTGTATTTCCATTAAAAAAATCCATTTCTTTGTAAGTACTGATGTAATAATACAAGACAGATTAAAAAAATTCAAAGAACTTTAAAAATGGAATTCCTTTTTAACATTATTTATGGAGTTTTTTCAGAGCTTCACATGAAGTTTTCATTAGTGTTATGTAAGTAATTTTTAGGCTACTCTGGTGGTATGCAATTGAGAAAGCTGTTGCCACATGGAGGTTATATTAATAGTTTACAATTTGATAGAACTGTTAAATTTGCCTTGCAAATACAGCTAGTAATTGATCTGAAATGGTAGAACATTGATTATGGTTCTCATTTCCTCCATAGTGAATGTTTTCACATGATCAGTTAGAACCAGGTTCAAACACAATCCATTTGGTATTCAGTGCTATTGATGAAGCAGAGCTGCTCACCAGGAAGGATGGATGGGAATTGCTTATGGTGGTGATGCTAACACCAGAGGAGGAAGTCTTCATAAGCGCCAAGTATCAATCCTTTTCCAGTATTTGTTGTTGTGGTTTACTTGGAGGAAGATGAATTTCGGGGCTAGAAGCCTGTGGGCTGACAACTGACACTTGCAGCCACAGAGCTGCCATCTGTTACTTTATAAGCAACATGAATTATGAAATAGTCTTGATGTAGCAAACTTTCCTTTTTCTGAACTATGTGAAGTACTACTGAAGAAACATCCTACCAAATATTATACAGAATTATATATATATTTCAATTATATATTTTTTTCAAGTAATTTAACAGCTTAAAATGCAATGTGGTTGTCTTACCTGGATCTAAATGAGTAACTCACAAACATACAAAAGATAGTACAGTAGGTGTGGTTTGTTGTTTTTTCTTTTAAGGAGGGCTTTTCTCTAGAAAAATGTTTTGTTGGAAGATGTCAGAATAAATTCAGACAGTATATTCCCCTTTGGAGCTAAGCTGATTGCTCTAGCATTAGTAGAAATACTGAAAAGGGCAATTTAGTTACTCTTATGGCTATCTAGTCATTAGTGACAATAATCTAGAAATGTACAATATTAAACACTTTTGCATTCACTGGCAGAGATGAAGAATTAAAAATAAATCAAAACTTTATGTGCAGAATGTACTTTTCTAAAAGCATTTCATTTACAGCACCGTAAAAGGTGATAGAATTTGCATTAAGGCTTTAATTCTCAACACAATCAGGCTCTTGATTAAAAAAAAAAGCTTCTAAATGCCTAAAATACATTTTGGATCTATTCCTTGTTCTCTTGTGTTAATTGTTAACATATGGAATAGAGAAATGGTTCTTGTCTTTGTCATCTGAAGGGAACTTCTAGACTACTGTTAACTAAAGCAAATTCTAATCTTGTATCTTTATTAAGCCAAATAAGGAAGAGAGGCAATTTGGTCCAATGGCCCAAAAACAAAGTCAGAAAAGATTAACTCTTCAGTCCTAATTTGACAAAATTGAGTCACTTCCTTGAGTCAGTTTCTCTACCTGTAGTGATTTTACTACTGTCACTATATACCTCATACTATTCATTAATTCTAAAGTGCTTTGAAAATATAAGGAGTCAAATGTTGTTATTAAATCACTAAACAAAATAATTAAACTGTCTAAACAGGATTACAAAGAATAATTAGTAATTAAACAGGATGCTATTATCTGTGCAGTATGATGATGAGCAAAACTAAGAGAATGCAGAACCCATCTGAATACAGAAGAAATAAGCAAGAGTGAAAACATATGTAAGATCCTATTCATTAAAATACACTGAAATGACTTCTAAGTACATTTTTGTCTCACATTAAATGATCAGATTTAAGACTTTGAAAATAATTTTCTCTTCTATTTAGAAATGAATTTAGATGTTCAGCTTCAGCTCTACAAGATAAAGCAGAAACTCCTTCTTGAAAGTAGCAATGAAATAGAAGCCTCCAGCAATTTCATCAGTGTCAATCATAGCTAGTTAGAACATGCAGGGATAACAGATCTGTGACATATCCTTAATCTGTTTGTTCTTAAAACCAAATATTCCCTTTAGCTACATGTATTCAGATCTCAAAGGAAGTCACTGGGAATTGTATCTGGCATCTCTGGGCAGAATGTGACATTTATATTAGAAATATGTGTGTTTACATTTTATAAGTAGGCAGGTAGACTGTTAAACACCATGTCATTGCACTTACTGTATTACCAGAAGAAGAAGAAAAAAGAAGATATGACCTGCAACACTGAAAGAGAATGCAGAAACTATCTCATTTATTATTCTCTTAAAATTAAAATATTAATTTTCTTTTGAAAAAAAGAATTGGTGTGATTTCCTGTGCAAGTGTGTTGACCTCTTTGAATCATCCTATTGAAGGTAGTAGTAAAGTATAACACATATATTTACAGAATCAGAGCTTATTTCTAGGTAGCCCAGTCTAAGAGTAAAACACATCAAATGCTTAAATCAGCAAGCTGGGATCTAGGAGGCTAGTTCAGATCCATGCTTTGCCACAAACTTCATCAGTCAAAGTCTCTTAGATCCAGATTTCTCAATGGATTTAAATGCCCATCAAAATGGACATAGGTATTTAAATGTTATGAAAATCCTGGGCAATTCTCACTTCCCCACAAAGAAAAAATGTGTTAAGAATATTCTTCTACAGAGACAGGTAACTGTCAAAATAAGTACAATATCTTGATTTATTCAGACAAAACAACACTACCTAAAATAGGTGAAGTTGCAGAATCACATGCTCTTCTCTGCAGTAAATGTGAAAATACCAGTATTTCTATGCTGTCCCAAACAATAAACGTATCAGGGAGCTGCAATGTCAATAGAGATGCAAATGCTACATAGTCTGCATATAGAATCAGAATGCAGAAAATTCAAAAGAGCTGCTTTATACAGACAATAATCTGCTGATATCTCACCAAAGATTATGAATATGGAGAAGGCATTCAATTCACAATGCATTTTCTCTTTTAGGAGCTTTTCCAGATTGTTTTGTCATCATTAAACACGTAAAACCAAACAAACAGAAAAAAGATTTCTTCCTTTGGGTACAGTGGAGAGTGGAAGCAATACAACAGAACATCTCCAAACCATACTTTCAGATAGGGTAGCTGCAAAAATATTGAAAAGGAAATTATTTGGTGAATAGACCTTATCAACAACATGAGATAAAAATATTGTACAAAGCAGATCTTTATGTCATTTCTTAAAGTAGAAAATTAAATTCTTAGTTGCCCATATAGGAATAATCAGGTGAAGGCCCAGAAAAATGGGGTAATTTCACTAAAACACTTGAGTGACTTGCTGATGTAAATACTCTAAAGACTTTCTCTGAGATGCTGTAGTAGAAGTGTGTTTGTTTGTTCACTTAATTAAAAATTCTATAGAATCTCAGGAAAGATTTAAAGGATATTTAGATGTTAGCACAAATATGCAATTACCTATAAATCCCAAGGAACAAACAAGAAATATTAGTACTTTTAAATCAAAAAAGCACACAATTTAATAAGAACTCTTAGTTGAATAACTATCATATGAAGAATCAATTTTGAGCAGTCTACCAGTTACTCTATAGACAGGTGGAAAACACAAAAAGGTGAGTTCCCTCATTTTTCAGAAGGTTAAATCGTACCATGTAGACATCAGATAGTCTCAGCCTGGGTAGTGAGAAGTGATGAGCACACCAGTGAAGTGATGGGGCAGAGACAGCTCAAGGCAATGGATGGAATGCCAATGCACAGTCCAAGGGAGATAAGCAAAAGTAAGCACAGAGCAGGGCTAAAAGTGTAAATGCCAGTCTGGTGTCCAGGTTGTATAGAGCAGGGTGCCAGACATGTGAAGAGCTGTCATCGGAGATATATCCTAGGGAAGGCATGCGATCATGGGTGACTGTCATGGGTAGCATGAGGGAAAGGCAAGAACTAGGAGAAGGGTAGACTGTTGGAAGCCACCAAAGAAACCTTGTATTGATCTGTGAACGGCAACTAATGAATATGCTGGATATGCTATCTCTCAGGGGCCAAGCCAGCCCTTGAGAAAACTGACTGTCACTGCTGGTTGATAGATGCTGGTAGTTGTGTGATAACTGGTCAGAGTACTCAAGACATTCAGATTAAAAGGCAGATACTGGTTAAGCATCCTTTTATGCTTTGATTTATGATTTGACTTAAGGGCTGCATGAGGTTGACTGGCCATTGTATACAACATGGATCTCAGCTGCCCAAATGTACTCTATCAACCGTCTGCCAATCTTTATTGTATCATCATGAAGTACTTCACCTGTTTCAGTTTAAGAGAGGCAGATAAGTTCAAAGAATGTAATTAGTGGTCTTTGGTGAAGTGACTGGTATCAGCACACTTGGTTTTGACTAAATGATGGTCCTGAGAAGCTGGTAACCTCTAATAAACTGTGGAAGTGAGGAGGTCTTCAGCCACCCCAGATCTAGTGGCAAAAAGGTACTTTTGCAGCATACATTACTTGCTCTTTATTTTGTTATTAGACTTAATATAATTAAGTGAATTCAATGGACTGAAATCTAAGGTATTTTTGATGGTTTCCAGGTGCATGCAGATGAGAATTTTTAATTTTCATTTGTAAAAAAAAAAATAAAAATCAAAGTTTTTATGGAAAGTAGAAATAAAATTCTTTATTAAGGTTCCCTCTTGAAAGGCAATCCCTGAAACGTATTAGAACAAAGTGCATTACAGCTTCAAGCAGCACAATAACATCAAGAAACACTAATGCTATAAGAAGGAATGATCAAATGTACTGACTAAAAGCATAAAGAAGTCATAGTAACCCATGCCAGCTCAGCCCTCTTGCACTGTATCATACTGTCTAGAATGTGCACATTCTGTGAAATACAAAAGGATGGGCAAAATAAAAGAATTCATTTTGTCCAATTTATTAGTCACCTCCTGGTTTTCTGGATACTGCTCAATAATAAGGGAATATTCTTCTCTCTCTCTGTTGTGAGTTACATTATCTCAGATTAATTTCACATGTTTCATAGAATTGTGCCTGAAGAAAGACCTATTTCATGGAGCTCTGAAATGAATACTGATGTGGCATTAACAGCCTTTACAAATAAAGCTTAAGGGTTTAGATGACAGAGTAAGCTAGGTCAAATCACAGCAAACTAAGCCTTTTAGCATTGTGTATGTTCAAGTCAAATTTATTAGTTTCTAATGAAAAAACTGTCTCAGAAGCTTGGAGGATTTTCTAGGAAGTAAAAAATAAACGAGCAGAGCCACTCAAAGCCAGAAAAATCTAGTTTAAATCCCATAAAAGAACGCTAGAAACAACCTGCCAGAGGGATCAAAAAATGTTTAAAAATAGTAGTGACAGTAGCAATGAACTTTATGGTCCTGATGTACCGGAGGAGGCAAGTTTGGAATCAGTACCTTTAAACAAATCTGGCCTACATGAAAATGTGCAGTGACTTTTCTGCAACATCTGTAGTATAGTTCCTATCCCTATAGTTGACAAACAACCAAAAAGTCTACCAAATGTTTGTGGAAGCTTGTATGGTAAACACACAAGACTATTCGCAACCTACATCCATTGCAAAAATGCTGAGGAATTTGGAAGTGTTGCATATTTGGAAACCCTAGAATTAAGTTTGTTATGCAGTTGCAATTTGTTCTTTATGCTAAGGAAATAGATCCTGATTCATACATTAGCATTATAATGTGATTCTTACATAATATTCACATTCTGCTTTTTTCTGCCAAAGTATGTCTCACATCTGTGTTCACACAAAATACGAAGTGTTACCTTAATCATAGAATAGATTGGGTAGCAAGGGACCCTAAAGATCATCTAGTCCAACCCTGCTGCCATGGACAGGAACACCTATGACTAGACCAGGTTGCTCAAAGCCCCATCCGACCTGGCCTTGAACACTTCCAGGAAGGGGGCATCCACAGCTTCTCTGGGGAACCTGTTCCAGTGCCTCACCACCTTCATAGGGAGGAATTCCTTCCTAATGTCTAATCTAAATCTACCCCCTTCCAGTTTAAAGCCATTATCCCTCAGCCTATTACTACATGCCCTTGTAAATAGTCCCTCCCCATCATTTTTGTAGGCCCCCTTCAGGTACTGGAAGGCTTCTATAATGTCTCCCCAGAGTCTTCTCTTCTCCAGTCTGAAAAACCCCAACTTTCTCAGCCTGTCTTCACAGGAGAGATGCTCCAACTGTTCTTTTTTTAAATGCTCGCCTGTTCTTTTTTTTTTTCCCTCTCTTTGTTCACTAGGTGTCTTGTGATGTAGTTAATTTATGCTATTCAAAATCTGCTACTTCTGTTTCAGTGGATGGCTATCAAAAGAGGAGAGTGAAAGAGAAATGACAAGATATTGGCTCTTTTTTTTTTCTCCTTTCTAGGTGTATTGGTTCAGTTTCAGCTACCATTTCTACCAGGAAAAGGGTAGTATTATACTACATGCCAGACCAAAGGAAGTAGAAAATGAAATATGAACCTAAAATATAATTTTAATTGCAAGAAGATGTGATATGGCACTTCATGTAGCCTGAACCATGACAGCTTTATTTCGTTTAGATTAAATACTGAGAGCCATATACTTACAGCAATGTGGATCTTACTGTACAGGCCCATCCAGGGCCTCTAAGTAAATATCTGAATTATTTTTACACCTTCTTAATTAATATTGTTAGATAATATTAGTTAAATTAAAACTAACCAAAACACATACATCTAAGCTGCAAACTCACTAAATTTCAGTGTCACAAGACCAGTTTTTCCTCTTTGGGTGGTTCAGATACTATGAGCCCTCATACAAAGCCCATGCTGAAATAACTCATATGTCAAGTTTGTAATGTAATTATCATAATGACTAGAAGATAGATGGGATTCCTGTAGAGATTATAAAACTAAATATTCATTAGACCAATAGCGGTATGGTTATCTAAGTAAACTCAGGGTCTGGATCAGTTAAAATAGAATTAGAATTTACTTTTTTTTTAATATACAGTTTCCTGATTACAGGGGAATCTGCAAGATGTACTCAAGATTTTTGAAAATAAATATTGCTTATGCAATATGCTGCTAACGGTGTTGAAAGGAGGGTTTCATGGTAAAGATTCTTGTATAGAGAGGTTACCAGTCCTTCTACTCTTTGTTTTCAGCATATGTATTGCATGTACAACATACATATCAATATTATCCATTACCTACCTCTTCTTGGTGAGATTGAAATGTCATTTTAGCAGACCTGTAGTTTTCAAGGCCTTTCTATATTCCTATACTCAAATGTTACTAAAGTGAATAAAGCAGAAACAGAAGTCCTATTTTGAAGAGATTTACCATTAAATTAGACAGTTTTCTTTTTACTGATCCAGTTGTGATGATTTGAACAACATATTAACATCAGGGCGTTTTATACTCTTCCTTCATCCTAAACTAAGGAAAGAAATTGACTGTCTTGATAGATTAATTTAAAATTAATCAGATATCACAAAAATAAAGATAGCTTTGACTATGATTTGTTGACATAATATAGTAAGTAACACATTAAAAAAGTAAAATTTTCACAGATTCCATACTGTGGAATCAATAAAAGGATTCATCCTTTTCTATTCATTTTTTTAAAACCTTAATAGAATGAATGAAAATATTTCAGATATGCTCTTGGCCAAAGGAAATATTGTTTGGGGGCTTTTTAAAGGCAAATGAATATGTATTTGTCTTTTCCTTCTATGAGCAGATTAAGACCAGTGCAAAGAGACTAGGATTGTGTTCACTAGTGAATAGCTTCAATGGAGCTTTACAGGAAAGTACCTAATTTATACAAGTCTAGATAAAGCCATCTCTTTGGCAGTCAGAAAATCATAAGCAAGTGAAAACAGAGTTTTAATGTTTATCCCACTATAACCTTTATGTTAACACGTGAAACACAACAGTAGTGGCTGCTACTTTTACAAGATGAGTATTGAACACATAACATATACAAATGGATATACAAAATATTCTTAAATTAACAGAGTGTGTATTTGTAGCCAGGTACTCAGACACATGTAACCATATACATATCTGTTAGGATACGTATCATTCATTTTGATTCAATTTCAGGAAACCAGCAAAAAGTATGAATTTAGGAGGAAAAGAAAGAGTCTTCAATATTGCAGTGCATGAAGATTAATTCAAATACATTTACATTAATATGAACTTTTCCCTATCATATCAGTAGGTCTTGGATAAGGCTTTCTTCCAGCTTCAAGAATAATAAGAAAAATAGTAAATAACCCAAATTATCTTGTAGCTATTTCAAGTTCAAGCATTTAGATTATGATAGTCATCTAGGCCAGTGGAAAACTGTTGTTTTCTTGCAAGACAGTTTATCACAAGTTTCTTTAGCACCAGTAAAAGCAGGAAGGTTAGCAGTTACCTTCTAGCACTGCCTGCTCCTCCTATTGACTATAACTCAACTGGGGAGGTAGCTTTGACTAGATACCTAACTTAGAGAAGGTTAGAGTTAAGTGAGTTTAATCCTGCTCTAACTTTTGCTACTATAAATTCTAGGGGAGTTTGTATTTGCTATGCTCATTGGTAGCCTAGTATGTAAGTTACACAAAATGCAATCATATCTAGTAAGAGATGTAATTAAGATATAAGTATTAGAAATCCCAACTGCAATCTATTCCCTGATGCAGATTACTGTACCAAGAAATTGATATAAGTGACATATGACAGGAGTCGTGGTTGATTGCCCTTCCTTACGTATCGAGAGAGAGTAGGTTTAAGTACATGTCATACATGCTCACACACATGTATACAGGCAGTGATACATATCTGTATGCATTTATCTCTGCATCAGTTCAGTTCTGAGCATTTCTCCTAAAGATTTTTATTCTTAATGGCATAGAGACAGACCCTGGAAGGTTTTCAGTTATGTTATGCAATGTAAAGATGACAGCTTAAAGAACTTAATGGGCAGGAGGTTCCACTTAAATTTGAGAAGAAACTTCTTCTCAGTGAGGGTGACAGAGCACTGGACCAGGCTGCCCAGAGAGGTTGTGGAGTCTCCTTCTCTGGAGACATTCCAAACCCGCCTGGACGCCTTCCTGTGCAACCTCATCTAGGTGTTCCTGCTCCGGCAGGGGGATTGGACTAGATGATCTTTTGAGGTCCCTTCCAATCCCTAACGTTCTGTGATTCTGTGATTCTGTGATTTTCTAGTAACGGGCAGAGGACTTCTTATATCCAGTTTCTGCATTCCATAGTTTTGGTGTGAATGGTTAAACAATATGCAGGGCTTGATAAATAAATGAAACTCTAACTCTATAAAATATGTCCAGCAAGTATCCCCTCACTGCTAATATTTTCTGTCTTGCCTTATCGAGGAGTTTACAATCTTCTATCTGGGATTTATCAAAGATTTAGTTTTATCATCTTGTAGATCATTTCCATGCTTAGTCAAACTGTCTCCTCTGTCTGTATCAGAGGAATAATATACCTCTAAGAAAGTAATAACTGGATTTTATTAGGAAATATAAAGTGTGATTGTTCACTTTGATTCATCATTCATTGGTTATATCAGAAACTTCATTTCACAGAATTATATACAGAGATCCAGTGAAACTGTTTATCTCTAGCGAGCAAACACTGCCACTAATGACTGATTTACAGAGTTGCAATATTGAACAGAGCATGGCCCTTGCACGTAGAGCAGGGATCATAAACTTTGATCTGCTCGTTATCAGGAAGACATATTGTAAGTTAGTCCAATGATTAATATCTAGTTTGAAGCTAGAAATAGGAACCTTACCTGCTGATATTTCAAAAGCATATGAACTCTCTACGGGTATCAAGAGCGCAGGATCTGGTGCATCCATAGGCATGCTACATGAGTATTGGCTGGTAATTACAGCTAGTAGCAAAGGACGTTAAGTAAAGGCTGAAATTATTCAGGATAAAGATCACGACAGGTATAATGGCAGCTAAGAAGTGGAATAATACTGAGTAGCAAATTAGGACTTAACAGATATGAAAATCATCTGATAATGGAAACTAGGAAATTCCTTTAGGTTCATGCAAAGAAAACAGAACTTATACACATGGTTACCTGTCTCACTAACCACAGATTAGATTAATTACACGTCGGCTCACCTTTGCAAAATCTAGGAGATATCAAGGGCCACTTTGCAAGCAGATTTAAATGTAAAGACTCAAATTAAGTTATATTATATTGTAATCTTCTGAATAAAACATGAACTAAGCATGTTCATTGCTACTACAAGTTATTTCTGATTCCAGAATTTTTCATATTACTGTATTTTAACAAATCATTTTAAGATTGTAGTGAAAATTAAGAGACACTACGCTTCAGGAAATTCCACTGGCTTCAGGTTTAAGTAGGGAAAAAAAAATCTGGAAGCTATTTTATCCCTATTCTGCACATTTAATAAAACCACCTTATCAGACTTATTGCACTTTATTTTTTAAAGTCTGACTGTGTCCTAAATAGAATTTGTCCTTTTCATGTCTCTCAATGCTTGAATACTTGTCTGTAGCATTGTTTTTCTGCCTACTATTAATGTCTTAAAAGTCTTTTTTTCTTTATGTGAGACTTTTTTATAGCTGAGCATTCATGACTTCCTCTTTTTCTTTGTGGCAATTTAACATTTGTGTTCAAGCTAATGCTGTCAAAAAAAATCCCAGGTGTATTAAATTACCGTATTGTCTCCTTTTACTGAGTCTGTAGTTTTCAGTTTGCAAATGAATCCCTCTCACAGAATTAAGTACAAGTTAGTTATCAGCAAAATTTATTGCTTTAATTTTTTTACTTTTTTGTGGCTACTTAAATCAACTTTGTCATGCCTAACATGAATTCTACAGAAAGTTTTGATATTATTATGAACACAGTATGTCTTTTGTCTTCTTTCCAGTTTTGGGGTGGGATATCAGATCCTTGACAGAGAAGCTGGTGGTTAGTTCCATTTGGAAAGCTTGGAAGTTTGGAGTTTTAATCCAGAGCAGTACAGCCATGGCAAAATGCTGGCAGGAGGCTGGGAGCTGACTACAGCACTGCTGCAGTTCCTGGAGGTCATAGGCCCTCATCGATCAACCATTTAGTTGATTAACACAAAAATCAGTTTTCCAGTATCGCAGACCCTACGAACCTTGTCTCGTATTCCTCAAATTTCTCAAGATACATGAGGTGGTTAATTCCAAGTCTCAAAAAAGCTCAAGAAGTTTTGTAATTGTTCATATGTGTCAAAGTAAATAATCTTCTTAATTTTCAAGCAGAATTTCAGTATTCTTCCAAAGGAAACTCCACATTATATATTTAAATAAATTTTTTTTTAATGCATAAAGGAATACCCAACTTATTGAACAGTTGTTCTAATTTCTAAAAATTGTTGTTCTAAAAATTGTTGTTTCTAAAAATTAGTTGTTCTAATTTCTAAAGGTATTTTTAGTTGAAGTACCTTCTTAGCACATCTAACAGCAGAAAACACACAGTTGGTTTGCAGGTTATACATATATGTGTAATATTATTTATGTTTCATCTGATTTATATGTATTCCAGGATATCTATACTTCTGATTATTATTTCTTAAGTATGTGGAGTTGAACTGAATGCAGATATCTACCTTTGGATTAGTATATAGATCTGCTGCAAAGCCAAAGGACTTGCAAAGGAAATTCTAAGGTGTGATTCACCTCATACTGAAGAAGACTTCTATATTTAGTGAGATGACTCATCTTGCACCAGAGCAGGGTTAGATTGAATATTGGGAAAAATTTCTTTACTGAAAGAGTGGACAAACACTGGAACAGGCTGCCCAGGTAGGTGGTGGAGTCACCATCCCTGGAGGTGTTCAAAAAAAGTGTGAATGTGGCACTTCAGAACATGGTTTAGTGGGCATGGTGGTGTTGGGTTGATGGTTGAACTTCATGATCTTAGAGGTCTCTTCCAACCTTAATGATTCTGTGATTCTATACCCTGAAATTACCTTTTCAGCTACCCTGACTATATAGATGACTTGCTCAGAAGTAGATAGCCAAAGCTAGAGAAATGCATGCCAGCCATTACAGGTCATACCCTGTTTCAATAGTTCCGCAGAATGGACTGTGCAATACTACTGGAATCATCCTATCAAAAGTTGGGAACCTAAGAAAGAAAAATTTAATAGTCATTCACTTAAAGTTACTTCTATAAACAAGGTTCCTTTTTCTTTCATTAAAATTGCTCATATCTGTTAGAAAACTCCAGGGAAATATGTTATATTTAAATTCAGTTTTGTTTATGCCTTACACATTGGTTACTTCCAATTATTATTTTAAATATATCAAATCTCTATAGAATGACTGGTGATAAGTGTTACATATTTATAAATGTTATGTATTCCCAGAACCATGCTTTCAGTCATTAGAATCATAGACTCACATTGCTGAATGACTCAGTAGGTCAATTAGTCCATGTCCCTAGTCTAAATATGCACGAAAACGTAACAGAAGTTTGTCTGTGCCGTTCTTAAATGCCAGCAACAATAGATCTCACAGACTCCCCAGACAGTCTTTTCCAGCGATTTCCTCTCCCTTGGCTTCAGAAACTTTTTTTCCCCAGGATCTAATTTGTATCCTCTTTACAATGTAGTCTAGTTTATGGGCCAGTGATGGATGTCTCTCCATTATAGGCAGAAAAACAGGTTACTCAGTTCTTTTCAACAGCCAGTTATGCTTTCAGTCTTCTCTATTCTGAGCTAGGAAACCCCAGTTCCTTCTATCTTTCTTCATTGGTCTTGTTTTCAGCCATCTGCTCATTGTAATTGCTCCCCCCCGGCTCCTCTACAGTCAGTCTGCAGTATTTCTTGAAGTCTTTTGCATTGAAGCGTTGCCAATACTAAGCTATGATGAATTGTATCAGTGCTGCAGACTGCCCTCTTGTTTATGCAACCCAGAAGGATGACACCTTTTCTGTAGCAACATGACAGTGTTGACTTCTATACAGTTTGTGAACTGTGATAACCTTCCACTCCCTTGTGAGAGAGCAATGCCCGGGTTTCTGTTACCCATACTGTGTTTGCACATTTAGTTATTTCCACCTAAGTGTCATACTTTCCACTTGTCCTTGCTGAATAGCACTTTCCAGGACAAATCTCAGTTTTCTCAGTATGATTTTGAATGCTACTCCTTTCCTCAAATGTACTTTTAGTATCTCACTTAATAAGTCTTTTCTCTTTTAAATCATTTGTGTAATTAATTAAAATATAGTAGTATTGGGCCCACTACAGACAACAGCAGAGCATCACTTGATACTTTTTTCCATTATGACCATGAACTATTGAAATTCCTCTCTGGATATAGTTTTCATTTTTACAGAATGTCTTATGGGTAGGTCAGAACAAGAATCATTTTGGCAACGTTAAACTTTGTCTCATATGACATTCTCTTCAGTATGCTAAGGAATCACAGCATATTTACCAAAATCAGCATTTAAACCACACCCAGAATGAAAGATACCCATGTCACCATCCATATGGAAAGACATATTAATGGATTCATTGTACATTTTAGAAAGTGTTTATGTGAATGTCTGGTCTCAGTGTAACAAATTTAATCTCACATACTGTGAGAATCCAAATAATTTAATGGAATTATTGCAATACAAAAAATGAAATAAATTCTTAAGTTATCTTGTAAGTCTCTACAGGTTAAAAGACTGAAAAATATGTGAGAGTAACTTAATGATGAAGTTTTACAGGATGCTGTGTGCTCAGTTCAGGTGATAAAATAATGTGTAATTGATACTATCTTGTAGTATTAGAACCAAGAACCAAGGGCTTCATCATATCCTAACCTTTGAGGACTAAACTATGCATTTTTATTTTCAGGCTGAACTCTGCCATTCATTTCTGAGATTAGGTCTTTTTTTTATTTAAGAGATATATGCCTTAAATGTAGTAATGCTTTACAGAACACTC
>NW_010187489.1:7722-15628 GCF_000695765.1 Mesitornis unicolor | reverse complement strand
AATTAAAGCATTTATTTTAGGTTGGAAGCATATTGGGCTTTACTGCTACCTTCTCTGGGCAAATTCAACTCCCAGTGAAGTCAGAATCACAGTAATGCACATCGTAGAAAACTGCAGCAGTGCTAGGAATTCAGGGGAGCTTTAATACTTCCAATGCCTTTGTTCAAGAAAGAAAAAAAAAATCAGTGATGTTGATGTGAAAGCTATGTCTTTGTGTAAACAAAAGATTCTGCTTATAAGTATTTTATGAGAATTTTGCTCCAAAGAAATGGAGACAGCGCACATGTGATATATTGTTGGCATTTCATAGTGAAGTGATTAGATACTGCAGAAATGAATTATTTATTGAAGTTTATGTCTGTTTCCACTCATCAGATATACATTTCCTTGAAAATATTTTTACCCAGTCTGTATTTAATAAACCAGATATACAATGTTTATTCCTTAACCAAAAAAATTTAACTCCTTTGAATTCAGTGTTTTACAATATTCTTAAGCATGAGGAAACAGAACAGCTCTTTGTATCATTCTTCCCCCTGTGACTGTTCTATTGTGTATACCAGCTTTCCAATTCAAAGTAATAAAAGCATCGATCTTCTAACATCTTGACAGTGGAGTTCCTCTAATTCCGCATTAGCACTAAACACAAACAAAAAATTTAGTATAAGCAGCCCCAAGAGATGCTTCAACCAGATTTCTGCATTTCCCTGGGCTAAATCAGCTCCTGAAAACTTAATTTAAGAAACTGACACCGGCACTACAGTTAGAATGGTAAATCTACTCCCCGTCAGTATCTTAAATAAAGTTTTCAATCACTGACTCAGTCTACAGAGATAGAGCTCTGTTCTAGTTACTCCTCTCAAGCTACGCTCATTAAAGATCATGGCTCCTAGTGTTTCAGCTCAATCCTGGCTGGAAACTGGAGGGTCTTTGGATACAGAGCTGGATACTGAAGAGATTTTCTTAGTGAAATTTTAGCTAAATAGCATGAAGTTCTTGCAAATAAAATATGCAACCCTAAATATTATGATGATGTGATTCATACAGAATGAATGCGAGAGGCAGAAAACATTTTGAAATAAATTTCCTAAATTTTTGAGTATTTTCATTGTTTTATTCCCAGTTACTTGTGATATTTCATTGGCAAGACAGAGAATAGACCTAATTGTAGCTGAATCATTAGAAATCTCTACAAAATCTTTGGGGCCAATATTTATGCCACTCCAATGCAGCCTTTTCCTTCCCCATCTCACTGAAGGAAACACGTCTGGGTTGTCTCAAGGCAGAGAGCATCAAAGTTAAAAATCTATTCTTGGTTCCTGGAAGTACATTTTTCCTGCAGAGTAGCACAGAAGTCAGATATGAGTTGCAGTGCTTTTACTACTACTGTGTTCCCCACAATGTTACAGAATGATATTGAGGGATCCCCCATAGAGATTCATGCTGCAGGAAGACAATTTATTCTATAATTTTATTTTGTTTGGTTGTTTTACTGGTTTTTGGTTTTTTAAGAACTGCAACACTTCTTCAAAGAAAGACACTTTGAATTCTGAAGTGATTAAGGTTGGAAGGTTATCTTGTGCAACTCCCTTCTCGAAGGAGGGCCCATTAAATGACATTGTTCAAGTGCTTTTTTAGTCACATTTTTAATATCTCCAAGGATGGAGTTTTTACCTCATCTCTGGGCACCTGTTCTAGTGTTTGGCCATTCTTATGGCTAAAAAAAAATAAAATTAAAAAAACTTCTTACATTTGGTCAGAGTTTACTGTGTTCCAGCTTATGTCTGTTGCCTCTTGTCCTTCTCCTGTGGACCTCTGAGAAAAGCCTGGCTCTGCCTTCCCTAGGTCTCCCTGTTGGGTAATTATGGGCAGCAGTAACACCCCCACAAGCCTTCTGCTATGAACACTGAACTGGTCCTGCTCCCTCAGCCCCTCCAGATGTTCTGTACTCCAGTTCATGACTGGTTTGGTGGCCTTTGCTGGACTGGCTCCAGTATGTGCATGTCTGTCTGTCTAGTATTAGGGAGCCCAAAACTAGACCCAGCCCTCCAGGTGTGCTCTCACCAGTGCTGAGCAGAGACAAAAAAATCACCTCCCTTGGCCTGCTGGTGACACTCCGCCCAACGCAGCCCAGAATGTTGTTGGCCACCAGGACCCCAAGGTCCACTCCTGCTCCCTGCCAGTCAGTGCTCAGGCAGAAAGAAAGATCCATTCTCATTGAAAAGTGAGAAAACTACTGGTGGTCCTGTATGAGATCAGAGCCAGAGGTCCCCCCCATGTTCAAACTGTCCGGTGACAAATCAGTGTAAATTTGAAGCAAAAGGCAATCTTCCATTTTGCACAACCCTGTGAGTAGGAGAAAAAAATCTAAACGTAAGTCTTCAGCGACAGTGGAGCTGGCACCTGACATGAACTGTCACTGAACTATCATTAGTACACAGCTGATCTAGGAATTATTTCTTAAGGGTGTCTGTCAGATACTACATCCTACTCTTCAATTAATTGGGTTTTCTGTGTTGTCTTTTATAAAATATCTCTTATATATCTGCACTTTAATACTTGAAGTAAAAAGCAGAGACAAAGACTGTGTAAGAAAGGAAAAACTTGAATCAATCTGTAGGGTTTTTTTTTTCTTTATATTAATTTTAATTTAACTCTTAAAAAGATAAAGTTTTTACAAGACTACTCTGGAAAATACAATGCCAAACTGGATTTGTTACATCATTAAATAACATTGTTTATTTGTTAACCACTATATCTTCCACAAAATACCAGATGAAAGTATTTGTATGTAAGAGGAAAGAGAATTAAATCACAGGAAACAAAAGCTGATGTAAAGAGTTTTAGGAAGAAATAGTGTGATATCTAAAACATTACTTGTTACCACCTAATAGCACCATCAGTTCAAAACTGTAATGCTGCTCACTGAACCTGCATAGCAATTTTTGTACATCTTATGTGTATTGTTCAGGCTGGTATATACATTGTACAAACTGGTGTTAAGTATAAGATTAGCAAAATAATGGATCTTTCTATTGAGGTGAGTTTGCCGTCTTAAGTTAGATGCTCTTGTATTATATATAAGAACACACATATATATGTGTGTATGTATAAGAATACATGCAGGTAGTTCTCGATGCTTTAGCAGCGTTGCATGCCACGTAGTCAACATGTAAAAGAGTGTTGAGCTATTCATCTGCTGATTAGTACCTTAACTATTTTAAATTGCTATAGTTTCTTCTGCAGTACATGAAGTGCTTTCCTTCATACTAGCTAAAAAATCTAGCATGGCATCATAATATTATTCCTCAGGGTGTGCTTCTGAAAACTTAATAAAAATCATACATTTACGCAGAGTTATGCACTGAATCTCCTTAAATGGGTTTGAATTGTTCTTAGGAGACTGCAGTTTACTAAAGTGATGGGCATTGCCACGTCTTCGCAATGGCTCACAAAGAGAAAGGACACACACTTGATACATTTACTAACATCGGCATGTTTGATACTGTAGTTTGTTTATTAATGTAAGTCATGAAGTTTCTTTTTAGTCTGTTTCCATGAGACTTGTCATGTCAAAACAGAAATTTGTGAATGGCTTATTTTTCATTTCTGAGTCAAAGATCTGAACTCATATCACCTACACTGGATATGTGGGAGTGCTAACATTTTCCAGTTTACAAACGCAGCCTAAGTGCCCTAATAAGTCAAGACACATTTTGGTGGCATTGTTCACATTCTTGTTCTTTTCATTTTGAAAGCTAAAACTGGAATTCCTGAGTCGTCTCATTATTCAAAATTATTTCTGAGCCATAGTGTAGAAAAAGTAATTATCAGCTCTGGAACAGGAGAAACTGTGCTGCTTGTTTCTTTGAAATAATAATTCTCAAATGCAGGAAGCAGACAAAATACAAAACATTCGTAATTCACTCTGTGTTCAAGATAAGTTAGATCTTATTATTTCTGTACTTGGATGACAGTAGTGGATAATCAAATGAGTTTTACTAAAACTGATCTGTGGTCCATGCTGAATGACATAATATCACACCACAAAAAAGGAGAGCAATTTCACCTACTGTTAAATTAATTACTGCTTGTAAAGTGAAAAGAGTTTGATTTATTAAATCTGAGTATAGCCTTAGGTATTCTAATAACCATCATCAACTGCAAGGACATGAATGAACTCTTTATGAACTAAAGTTTATCAGAGTCATATAATGTTCCTGTGACAAATGTCTTTCTCATTTAAAAAAATAAATAGAACCTTTCAGACAGAAACTAAAGGTGCTTTTCAAAGTCTGTGAGGTAAGTATTAGCTCAGGCAAAAGGAGCTGTTGCCACACGTGAGCACCCAAAATAGTGACACAGGTTTTCCTATGTGACCTGATGGAGTTGCAGCTGTGTTGTCCCTTAAAATGGGTCAAAGTTACATCTAGATGTAAAAATGTGTCAAACTAATGGTCAGAAGCATCCTTTCTATAAATATTCAGCAGTCTTGAAATAGACACTGCTACACACAGGCTTTGTAACCACTGTGCTGAGCATGTATTGGCATGGCATCACTGATTTGACTTTTGTTTTACTGGTCCAAATTTGCAACATACATGAATGCTGTACAGCTTCAGATCTGAATGTAATTCTGTGGATGATGACCTCTATCAGCCTGGTCAACAGTGGAACAAGTTATAGTCACACTACTTGAAACAGTCAATGCACTACAGTTACTCCACACCATTTCATGAACAGGGCATAAGAGCTGTATGGAGATGGCCCACACTTCCACTCTACCTCTGTGCTTCCTTACCAGTCTGTGACTGGCTTCCTGCTCAAAATCTTTTCTAGGTTCCTTAAGCAGCTTTTCAGAGTCCTGCAGGAATACTTAGCACTCTCTTTCAACTGAGTCCTTTCTATTGACTGCAGAGGAATTCAAACCACTTAAATCTGGCTATTTTATTTCATACTGAGAATGCAAATAGGTTGTGAGGACTAGCTATGCATTTTAAATTGATGCTCTAGCTCATTGCAACCTCCCCACAGAAGTAAACCCTTTTGAAAATATTTACCTGGGCTAGATTTAAATCAAACTGAATAAGATTACTCCTCATGCTTTTTAGTAATTTCCTGACTCATCTGGGCTTCTTTTTAATTATTCCAAAATCTTAATACATATAAAATCACTGCTGGCTAGAAATGCTTAGAGTATAGAGCACTATGTACAACATTGTATTTATCCTCAGCCTGCTACTTCATGAAGCCCTTCTGCATGACAATGATCTCATGTTTCCTAATGCCACTTCTGGGATAACAATGTTGTTTCTGTGGTCTGAGAACTCTGTTCAAGTCTACTTACTGTTTCCTGCAGGTGCTGCAGGTAGGAGTTTTTTCTAGATCTGACAGCAGAGATTGATTAAAAAAAATGTCTTCACTGTAGACATGAGATCCACCTTAGGATAATGAATTATCTGGGTTTTTTAAAGTGGAAAAAAAATAGACAAGGTAATTATTTACATTTTAAAAGAGGATAAAAAGTCATAGGAAACAGAAAACAAAAGTTTGTCACTGTACGCATACATTTTGTTTTACAGCACCTAACACTATGTAATAACCAACATCAGGGTACACTGAACAAACTACATCAGCTGGAATTTCTGTCTGCATACACTCTATAAACCTCCTGATGTTTGACCTCTATACCATACAATTCTGCATCCTTCCTTCCTTACTAAATGTTGGACCATGCTAAAATTTTGCCTTGGTCAGAGATGATCAAGCAGAGTATTCCTGAGGTGGTTCAGCAACTCAGTAAACCATTTATTCCAGAAAAGGGAAGCATTTTAAAGATACTCATTTCATCTTGTTATTTTACTCAAGGCCTAGATATTCCTGTTTGCAGCCTGCAGAACTGTGTTCCTAGCTCACTGGAAGCTCTGTGTAGTCTTTTGGATCTTATCCAAATATAAGATGTCCTTGTACTTAGAAGAGGTTTATGTAGAATTAAGAGGATATTTATATTTGCGTCTGCAAATTCTAAGCACTATTGATCTGTGTATTTTTCTGGGTAAACCAAGAAAAGAGACATACCTCCTTTCCCACTTAAAAAGAAGAGGACAAAAAATCAGTCCTGAGAGGCTAAAGAACTTAAAGCATTGTGCCTTACTTATAAGAAAACTCATACTGATACATTGTGAAAGCAGTGAAATCATGTGTTTTCAGCTCAAAATCAATAATGAGGGTTTGGGGACCATTCAGAACATTCGATTCACTTCAGAAGAGATCTAGACACACACTGAGTTTAGTACAATCATAAAGTTACTTGCTGGGTTTTTTTTTTTCATGGAACACAGCTTTAGTGTGGGAAAAGAGACCATGTGTCACCACCCTGTTTCCAGCTCTGCCCTAAATCAGGCTGCTTAGTTCCACTCTGAAGCAGAAACTTTACTCTCTAAGGTCTCTGTGGGTTCATCATCTTCTGGGACACCAATAAATACGTAAATTGCATCACTGTACCTTTAGATTTAATCCAAACTTTAGAATAGATTTGTCATTTGAAATGAAAGACGCTAGTTTTTTGTTGGTTTTAATAAGATCTGGTAATAATGCCATGCTATCAGTAGGGATAGAACAACGTGAATCACCTAAGACTGAAAACTGCCCACTGTACACGTGCATTAACAAAGTGTGGAGGCAAGCTGTTTCCCTCAGTGAATGGCAGTTTGTCAAAACAGAAACTTTTCAAAACAAAGTATTATATTGAATTCCATTTCCTTCAACAAATTTTCTCAATTACTAAAGTATATCCCCGATTACTCCACAGTGAGAAATAAATAAGGTTCCACAGAGTTAGCTACAGAATATTGGCATGTGAGCGTCTCTGGTCAGCTGCCTATTTCAGTGTATTTTAACATTCCACAAGCTTATATCCTCCAGGAAGTAATTTACTAAGAAATTACAAAAATTCTAGTGCTCAGGATCTTCACTAATTATGTAAAAGAGCCAAATTAAAATTTCTGTGTGATAGCACAGGCACTGCAACTTCTCAGTCCCTGTGAGAAGTGACATTGACCACTGGAATGGGCTTAATTCTTTTGTTCTGCACAAAATTATTCAAAAGATCTTAGTCCAGAACATTCTTAGTCTAAAACTATTCTGTTTAGAAATGAAAAATATTCATGAGATAGTAATAATCATTTTAACCTTGCAATACAAACTGAAAGTTTCTATTTTATTTTTATTATACTTTCAATTGAAATACTGTATAGATAGAAACATTTTTGAACAAAGATGTTAATGAAAAATGTTAACGCTGCTGAACTGATGAAATTAATATTCTGGAGTTTAGCAGGTAGGAGGATTTTTTGAGTTGAAACAGAGCAGAAAAAATTAATAGTTGTGTCAATGTTGCACCAATGTATTCCAATACTAGAAAAATATTAAGATCTTAATTAAGATAATATTATTTGCAGTTCTATTTCATAAGATAATTGATAGGAACCATATCAAAAAATAGTAAGTTAATCCCTATACAGTAGTACCTATGCTTTTTGATGACTGTTTTACAGTATTTTATTCATATGTAATACTCTAGTTTCATTTTAGAAAAGAAAATCAGGACACCTGAGTCATCTCTTTCTTTCGTGCTGGTATCTTTATGAGTAATTCATTGAAATCTTTGTAAGTACATTGGAAATCACTTAAGGTACATTTGGAACATTTTTAACAAAATACTGAGAAAAGTTAACAGTGAGACTGTTTTTTCTGGTTTTCATGGATGAACTTCAGAAGTAAATCTGTTGGGTGGATCTCATTAAATCTTACCTGATTGATAACACATATGTAAATCTCATTCTTATACCCAATTTGTAATTATACTGGTACAAAATTGTTTTGTAAGAGTAAATTAAGACCAGGA
>NW_010187489.1:0-7665 GCF_000695765.1 Mesitornis unicolor | reverse complement strand
ACACACACATGAAAAAGTGAATGGGCTAAAAATCAGGATAAAAAAGATCAAGAATATGAAATATCTAAAATCCCTACACAATTATAAAATAATTATTTCCTGTATATGGACAGTGAAGAAAAGAAAAGAAAAGAAAAGAAAAGGGAAAAGAAAAAAGAAAAAAGAAAAAAGAAAAAAGAAAAAAGAAAAAAGAAAAAAGAAAAGAAAAAAGAAAAAAGAAAAAAGAAAAAAAAAGCTGCTGCCAAGCTCTATGTTGACCCTTCAGTGAGGGCAGTTTTTTTCTTCAGACAGGAAAAGGTCTCCTTGCATAAGAAAATGGTACTGCCTGATGTGAGCTGGTTTTAGTGGAAAAGTGAGATAAGAGAAGAAAAAAATGCCTGTAGAGCCCTCTGTGCATCTGAGGCATCCAGAACTACAAATGCTTTCAGACCCTAATCTTTTATCACTGAAACCTTGTGTGATCGTTCAGTCTCCAAGCAGCTTGTTCGTGCTAATTAGAGTTTGAAAAATGAAACAAGTGGTTACATGGTTGTATTTGACGAAACTTGTACAGAAGCTTGTCAGGTTTCCACAGATTTCAGCAATTCCGAATTACAAAAAAAAGGAAGAAACTTATTTCCCATGACACAGCAAGTCACAACCATTGAAGTCCATACAATTTCCTTTCCCTGAGTGTGTGAGATCTCCTGGACTTTCACAGAGAATCAGCCTGAATCACTGCTGCCTCTTTCTCTCTCTTGGCACTGTGTTCAGGATCAGCTTCTCTAAGCTGCACCTGACAAAAGTCATTGAAACAGTAAAATATTGCAATAACTACATAGAGATAGTATACTTTCTAATATGTACTAGTAGTAATACAATACACACAGAGCTATCTTCATTTTGGGCATTGCTAGCCTCCTGCTGCTTCTTAATGCAAGGAAGGTTGTATTCATTTCTGGCAGCTCTTACAGAGCTTTCCGCTGCCATGTTCTGTCATCAGCTGTCCTCAGCCAGAAAATGTTATGTACTGTACAGTCAACACTAACAAAAGTTGTTATCTACTGTATCGAACACAGGCACAAAACCATCAGAGCTCAACATTGTTTACGGACTGAGCTGAAATAAAATTACAGACTTAATTTGAAGTATCTAATCTCTGAGATCTGAGCTTGAGTCCTCCAAACTTTAGCCTTTGTCTAATCCAGCAGTACTTCTTCTGACCACTAAAAATACCAACACATCCTAAGAGTGTCAGCAAATATGTCCTACTAAATATTTTCCTCTGTTTTTTTAGCTCCTTGATGAATAGCAAAATCTCCTTTAATGCACCAATTTTCATTAACAGACTTTACAAATACCAGCAGGATTTACAAAAGCAGCACAGTGATCGTCAGTAAAGCTCATACAGATGTATTTCAGTGTCCATGAAGGAAGCAGCTGTTTGTTGAATTTAGGATAATGAAATCTTCCTTGACATACAGACTGTGAACAACACCATATCGGCATGCCCAATGTGTATCAACAGTTCTTGTTAGGTTTCATAGCTTGCAGGTTTATCAGACCATTTCTCTGCATTTCCCTGAACAGTGTTAGAGCCACAGATGTTGGAAAGAAAACAGATGGCAAATACACCAGAGAGTACAACAAATCCCCAGCTTCCAGTGTAGACTTTGTCTATGTCCACTAAGATTGTGTTCAAACAGTGAACAAAGTAAATAGCAAGCAGAGTTTGTCCAAAAATAGCTCTAAATATTTTCAGAAGAGATGTTACTGGTAAATACATCATTCCCTCCTTGGCTTACACAGTTCTGCAAGGAGATTCAAGTTCTTAACTGTTTTCTCACTAAGAAGTAAAACTTTCTTAAGCTGGTTGACCTTCACCACTAAGCAACAGGAACTGCTCTGCTAATATAGTTGCATACAGGGGGACATGGTTTGAAAATTATAGGCAAGTTCAAAGCCCATAGCAATTTATACCTGAGATTTAACTGTGCAGCAGCTGACTTTGCAGTGAATAGGCTCCTTCTATGTTTATTCTTATCCCACATACCTTGGGATATTTTCTCCTTGATGAATAGCGAAATCTGCTTTAATGCACCAGTTTTCATTAACAGAATTTACCTTGGAATTTATCATACCTTGGAATTTACAGGATCTAACTTACATGTTAGCTTGTTGAAATCTGATTTCATTATCATTCTTATTCCAGCCAAGTTTGACCTGAGCCATGGATGATGTGTAGACTTACCAGAACCAGATTTTGTGTCTGCCTATTGTTTTGCTTTCACAAGTTGACCTTGTTTGTTAACTGATTCAATAATTAATAGCCACGCACCTTGAAAGCTTTCTCAGCCACATTATTCAAAGTTTTTTTTAAGATTTGAAGTTGGGGTTTTCAGTAGGCTTTATTTGTTTTTATTATTATAAAGAATTAAGGAATATAACATTTCTGTGACAGGAATCAGGCCCACTTTATGAGCAGAGGAAACAACACAGAATATTACTGATTACTCAGAGATAGAAATAGAATATAGATCTGAAAAGATCTGTAGTTTTTTTACTAGTAAGCACTAAAAGACTATTCCAGAACAAAACAATATTATTTACATCTAATCACAGCATTCAATTTAATCTGCCAAAAGATGATTTGAGGGCAAGGGAATTTTCTAAATATAACAAATTATTTCAGAAAATCATTTGGGAATGAATTCAGGGATGGAAGAAAGCTGGACTTTATGAAATTTTATTTCCATGTGCAATTATAAATATTTTAATGTGTGATTATATTTCATGTGTAACTTGGAAATTTACATGTGCTTTTAACCTCTAAAGTTTTCGATTACTGTGCCCTTTATAAGCAAACATAACTCTTTAGAGCAATGATGTTCTAACCACAGAGCCCAGTGTTGATTTTTATGTTTAGCTCCTCCTGATTCATTTTAACTTCATCTGGCAGATGCATAACACTCAGTTCCTGCAAGTCAGTTTATCCCTTTCTTTTTCAAGGAATATATTTTTCATCCCTTGTCTGCACTTTGCAAAATATTTTCAGTCTGTCACGACTCTTCTGAAAGTATTGCAAATGATAAAATACAGCTAGACAATGAATCCTATTCATTCATGCTGTGTCTCTGATAAGAGACTAGAGGTTAAGAATTTTCCATGGTAACTAGGATGGCTTAAAGGTCTTCTGACAATACGATGATGGATTCCAATTTTAGTCATTCAAGAATAAATCTATTACTTTAAGCAAAGTTACTCCAAAGATTTTCATTCTTCAAATTCTTACACCAGGTGAGAAGGTCAGTGTGTTTCTCGGGGGCCATAATAGCCTTGACTTCAGAAAGCAAAATAGTCCTCTGGCTTGGATGTAAGGTAAAAATGTCCACTTCCAAGAACTACCTGGTAGACACTGGAGTGGCGACTTTGGTAGGGAGGGTTCCAGAGAAGGAAAGGGTTTGTTGGGAGTGAAGGACTACAGCCATAGGTAAATATATATATTTTTGGAAAAAAATCATTGTATATGCAAATTTTCATTGTTGATTTGATCACCTTCAGATGCTTGAAGTCAGTTGCATGACTAAATTAATTTTAAATATCTTGCGTGTACTCACCCAGCTTACTATTTGCTGGATTGGGCTGTTGTGAGAATGTAGGGTATTTAGTCACCGCAAAAATATTTATGGTCCTTCCTGTCATCTCATAGCTGTTCTTTTACAGAATAATAATTGATATTTTTTTAATGTACAAAATTTCTGCACTTTTGGACAAGAACTGCAACTTGAAGAAAAATCATTCAGCTACACTATAGTGTCAAGTGTAATCTCAAATCGATTAATGTGTCAGTCATGACATTATCCAATAGCTCTTTAGATGGAGTTACCTTTGCATGAGTTAGTGCAAAAAGGGAAAATAAGTGGGATTGAAAAAATGACTATTTTTGAAGGGAGGAATATGTGGACACAACATATCTGCTAGAGAATGTCACTCTATTCCTTTTGGCATGGTAAACCTAATTAAATAGTTACATTTTAAAATCTTTATGAGAATCTTAATTATTTATGTCAACAACAGGCTGGAAAAAAAAAGTAGGTTAGGTGTGGGAAGAGTTTGGCTCTGCAAAGGCATTACTTAAAAGCAATTTTTTTTGCATGACTGAGCACATGTGCACACAGACTAGATAGTCACACTTTACAATGAGGTTACACTTATAAATAATTTATAAAGAGTTGATAAACACTGTAGGCTCTTACAGAATCCACAAAGTCTATAGTTTTCTTATAACTATGTATAACAACCTTAAGTAATGTGCAACCAAGTATAATTTATGAAAGTCATATCTGTAGTATTGTTTATGAAGTATATTAATCATTTATTAATCCTTTATGAACTCTTTATAAATGCAATCTTAATGGAAAGCATGGCTGACTAGTTACTCCATTGCACTAGCTGCATGGGAGTTAAGGGTTTCAGGCCTCTTTACCCCTCCTTTTTAACAAGCTAAGCAGTCTTTAGCCAAGGCAGCACTCGCTAGCTATTTCCTTACAGACTCCTAGGAAGTCAGTAATCTGAAAGAGGCATTACAAAGAGGCTATACTTGTAACCAGTTGTACAGAATACTTTTTTTACACCCTCTCCAATATTTCAGCAGAGCTACCACAAGTCTCTTTCAGAATCCATGCAACAAAACTCCTTGCAGATGACCCACACATATTGAAGTCTATGAAGTCTCGGTTCCTGAGGACTCTTGCGTAGTTTGGTATACCAAACCACCAAAATATAGGCCATATTTCTAGGAACTAAGCAGGAGAGGGGTGCTGTGTAAATGTGCATGTCCATTAGTTCTTATGGTTTCCACTGAAAAATGAGCAATGTAACAGAAATGACTGCTATAGTCTAGGCCACCATAAGGTCTAGGAACAGATCCTGGCTTGCAGGATTACTCTGCTGATCCAAAGCAATTCTGCCTGCCAAGGTGCAGTCTGCAAGTCTTCTGTTTGCTGCAGGCAAGCTCCACTAACTTTCATGTGACAGTGCGGTTTTATCGCTGCTCTTTGCTTTATACATCCTGTGAAATCTCTTGCTGAGACATTTGATACTGGAGTACCATCTCAACACATTAATTCTTCACTTGTTCTTTTGCAGGAAACAGATCTCATCCTGACCTTTAATATCTCAATGCATCGTTCTTGGTGGATGGAGAATGGGCCAGGCTGTACCGTAACCTCGGTAACCCCAGCCCCAGATTGGGCACCAGAGGATCATCGTTATATCACTGTCTCGGGGTGTTTTCTTGAATATCAGTACATAGAAGTGGCTCACAGTTCTCTTCAGATCTTCCTTGCAGTAAGTGTTTACAGATGGCTTCATTTTCACCACATTTTCTAGATTTCTTCTTGAAGACTATAATTACCAGAAGAGCAGAGTTTTGTGCCATTCATTCACAAATTCTGTCTCTATTGGTTTTCTTATGAAAATCTGTTGTCTTGCAGCTAATTCAAGCTCCACGAAAAGCTCCAACACAGGTTTGTTGCTGTAAGAACTGCTGACATGACATACTCTGTTTTCCTGACCTCCATTTTTGACCATTGACCATGCCACAAATAATTTATAGCAGGTTACATTCAAATTACACTATACGATATAAGTTCTGACATAATAATAAGTTACAGCTACTGCTTGCAAGCCAAATGGAATATAAAAGAAATTACAAAAGGAAGGAGAAATTTTCAACAGTAAAAATGGATTTACTGCTCAGTTTACAGGACTCAAAGTGGATCAGTGTCTTTAACCATATTAGTCAATATTAAGGGGAATGGGAAAGGTTCTTCCCAAAAGAACAAAACATTTTACTTCATGAAAATCAAAACCAGAAATCTTAAAACTTTTTAAGAGGATAAGAATCCACTGTTACACTGCAGAAAAGTTATAAGGAATGAAAACAACTTGTTCTGGGGGCAAATTGACATGTTTTTCAACCATATTTACCTGTATTAATAATTTTGCCTTGTGTTGTCTCTGACCTAAGTGAAAAGATGACATAAACACTGAATTAATTACATTGAGTGACAATCTGCATTTTTATGTTTGCTCTAGTGATACGTAGATGTTTATGCCCGGGTGGAGATATGTATGACTGCAAATAATACTTACTACACATCTAAATTTGAACCAGTGCCTGGGTATATAACTCCTGCTATATAAATTTTTTGGTCAAGAGATTACAGTGTTTTGTCCAAAGAGGAATGATACTGGCAAAAGAGAGGAAATCTGGTTAGCCAGATCCACAAGTTAATATAAGGCAATTAGACAATCCATATAACATATAAACTGGCCCTCAACTACCTCAAAAGTGAGCAGCTTTTCCATCTGTCTGTTCTCCAACCTACCTCTAAATCACCAAGTACCAGGTGAGTTTGGGACAACATATCTCTGTGTCAATAGATTTCTGTGTGGGCTCTGCATGTTAAAGGTTGGTGGCTGGTTCACCTGAAAGCCCAGCTACCTCACTTTAGTGGAGCCATCCCAGGTCTCCTCCATGCTCCTCGGCTCATTGTGTAGTAGCAAAGCAAAGGGACCCTGACCAAGGAGGTGGCGAGGCAGGCACTAGATAGGTCTGGAAGTCAAAAGCAGCCCTTTCACCAAATAGTTCACACCTGCAATTTTGACAAGCTACTGCAACTAGTGCAAAAGAGACAAAGAGAAAAGTGCAGCAAAATCAGTGTGAATAAGTAATAAGATTAAAATAGCTTTACACATTTATTTACAAGCAGTTGTTATCTCTCGGGCTTAAGTCATAGCATCGTAGAATCATTTAGTTGGAAAAGACCCTTAAGATCACCAAGTACAACTGTAAACTTAATACTGCCAAGTCTGTCACTGAATCATGTCTCTAAGTGCCACTTATACGCATTTTTTAAGTAACTCCAGGGATGGTCACTCAATCACTTCCCTGGGCAACCTATGCTTGACAACTCTTTTGGTTAAAAAATTTTCCTACCATCCAATGTAAACTTCCCTGGTGCAACTTGAGGCCATTTCCTCTTGACCTATCACTTATTATTTGAAAGAAGAGACTGGCACCCACTTTGCTGCAACTTCCTTTCAAGTAGTTGTAGAAAGTGATAAGGTCTTCCCTGGGCCTCCATTTCTCCAGGTTAAACAACCCAAGCTCCCTCAGCCGCTCCTAATATGACTTGTTCTCCAGACCCTTCACCAGCTTTGTTGCCCTTCTCTGGACATACTCCAGCACCTCAATTTCTTTCTTGTAGCGAGGGGCCCAAAACTGAACACAGTACTCGAGATGCAGCCTCACGAGTGCTGAGAACCGAGGGACAATCGCTTCCCTGGTCCTGCTGGCCACACTATTTCTGATACAAGCCAGAATCCTATTATCCTTCTGGGCAATATTGCCCACCTGGACACACTGCTGGGCAGCTTTCCAACCACTCTTCCCCAGGCCTGTAGCATTATTGTGACCTAGGTGCAGGACCTAGCTCTTAACCTTGTTGAACCTCACACAACTGGCCTTAGACCTTCGATCCAGCCTGTTCAGATCCCTCTGTAGAGCCTTTCTACTCTCAAGCCCTCCAAAGGAGATATCTAGGCTTATTTTTCTGCCTTATTTTTTTGTATGTGATGAATGATGAAAAAGAAACACCTAGACTAGGTCACACAGGAACA